>NW_028078437.1:0-543 GCF_014824575.4 Sturnira hondurensis | reverse complement strand
TTGTGCAGCTTCTCGTGCCTGTAGGTAGAGATGATCTGGAAATTAACGACACAGGGGATATTTAGCCCTTGATCCTGCAGCAGCTTCAGGGACGCCGCGTGAATGAGCTGATGGGATCGTTTGCACTTCTGCAGCTTGCACTCTCCCCTGACAAAGGACTTGCACACGTGAAACTTGTTGCACTTGTCCTTGAGGTTGCAGTAACCGTGCAGGGCTTCGCCTTTGTTGTAGCACAAACAGACCTGGGACAGAAATGAACCAACACCGAAAACGGTGGTTTTCACTGTGGCCTTTTAAGCAAAAGGCTGTTAAGTTAACATCACTGAGTGAAAGGCTTTTAAGCCAATGGCTGTTAACATCGCTGAAAGGCTTTTAAGCCAATGGCTGTTAACATCATGGGGTGAAAGGCGGAAGGGTGGGGTTACCGTAAGCCCTCTCTGTCTCCCCCAGCTGTGCGAACACTCAGCTGCCCATCTCTGACTCTGACATTCAGCTGACCTGCCCACCTTTCTCAAAACCTGTTAACAATGAGGGAATTCTGCG
>NW_028078436.1:0-671 GCF_014824575.4 Sturnira hondurensis | reverse complement strand
TCCTCCAAAACTCAATGAAAAAGAAGCAGAAAACCTGAACAGGCCAATAACAGAAAATGAAATTGAAGCAGTAATCAAAAAACTCCCATCACACAAAAGCCCTTGACCAGATGGTTTCACAGGAGAATTCTAGAAAGCTTTGAAGGAAGAGCTAACCCCTATTCTTCACAGATTATTCAAAAAAATCCAAAAGGAGGGAAAACTCCCCAACTCTTTTTATGAAACCAGCATCACCCTAATTCCAAAGTCAGATAGAGACACAACAAAGAAAGAAAATTACAGGCCAATATCACTGATGAACATAGATGCTAAAATCCTCAATAAAATGTTAGTAAATCACATCCAACAATACATCAAAAAGATCATACACCACGACCTAGTGGAATTCATCCCAGGGATGCAAGGATGGTTCAATATACGCAAATCAATAAATGTAATAGACCACATAAACTAAAGCAAAGACAAAAACCACATGGTCATATCAATAGATGCAGAAAAAGCTTTTGATAAGGTTCAACACCCATTTATGATAAAGGCACTCAGAAAAATGGGAATAGAGGGAGCATTCCTCAGCATAATAAAGGCCATATATGAAAGACCCAGAGCCAACATCATACTCAATGGGCAAAAACTAAAATCTTTTCCACTAAGATCAGGAGCATGACAATGTT
>NW_028078435.1:0-685 GCF_014824575.4 Sturnira hondurensis | reverse complement strand
GCACATGGTTTTGGCACAGTGCAGACCCCCTCTTTCCTGGGTGAAAGGGAAAGCCACGCAGCTTTGCCAGAATGGAGATCCCTGTGGCCAGGTGAAGAAGAAAGACAGGTGGTTTTGGTGGAGTGCGGACCCATGAAGCTTTGGTAGAAGAGGCCCACTCGGCTTTGGCGTGCTCCCTTTGGCCACGTGGCCTGGAAAGCAGGAGAGACTTTGACCTGAAAACTTGGTACAAAGAACTCTTGCCAGTGGAAGGTGCCGCATGACTTTGGATTAACTGGAGATACTGCCTGGATGGTCAGCACAGCTGATGATACCAGCGGGCTGGAAAAACGGATATATGTACGTCTTCTGATTTACAGTACCCAGAGTTAGGACACAGGGAGAAAGGAGCTCTGTGTGTGTGTGGGGGGGGAGGTGTATACCCTAAAGGACTTTGATATTTTAATGGAGGCGTTAGGCCTGAAAAGCATTAAATAAACATTTTGTTTCCTTTTCACAAATCTCTGGATTTGATAGATGTTTTTCCTCTGGTGGCAGACAGACGAGCCCAGTAGGTATTAGTATACTGTCCTTGGGAGGGGCCCCTGTTTTCTATAGCAGTTTTTGGCAGCCCTCGGTGGGCCAAGTATTGCACCCCTCCTTGGACCTCTGTTCTGTAACAGGATCACTTAAAACAAGTGACCAG
>NW_028078434.1:0-4748 GCF_014824575.4 Sturnira hondurensis | reverse complement strand
TTGGGCGGCGTGGAACTGCAGGACCCTAAGTGGGAGCACAGCTACAGATCTTTTTAAATTTGACAGTAGGTAAGCCAGAGGGCTGCCAGGCCTGGTCTGCGCAGTGGTTTCCTTTGCCCTTTTCCCTCGGGGCTCTACAGTGGTTACTGCGCCTGCGCCTGCGCCCTTGTCTGGCGCAGCCATCTGCCTCCCTACTTGCTCTGAGGAGTGGAGGGGGTGACATCCCGGTCCTTAGTCTCCTCAATGCCATTGGGGGTGGTGCTGGGCAGTGGCTGGAGTGGCAGGCCCTAAGGGCGGCCTCCGGGCGAGACCTGGGAGAATATGATGGGAACGAGGTAGGTATTCAGAAAGGCTGAGACAGCGGAGACCTCCTGCCTGAGCAGAAGGAGAGCCCAGGTCCACTCTCCCCTCTGCACAGGGAATGAGTGGCAATGCAGACTGTCATCTTGTCAGGCTCTTTCAGTGTCTTCCCCGGGAGCAGGCTCCGTGTTTCCCTGTGACTGGGCATGTGCTCATGGTCTCTGGCGGACTGGGCTGTGACTTTACTGCCCCCACGAGTCCTTCTGAGGCCGGAGGCGGGAGCTGGGAAGCACTGGTATGTCCCCGGTGAGTGGGGGCGGGGACAGGACAAAATGCATGGCGGCCTGTGTATAACCAGGAGCACTAGGAAGGGAGTCCCCCAGGGCAGCTGAGAAAGTGGCGTTCAGCGAACTCGTGAGCCCTTTCTGCAGAGTACACTGGATTTTCCATGTGGCGTTGAGGGCTCCAGGCAGTGCGTTCTTTGGGGACAGAATATCCCCGAGCCACTTGGTTGTATGTTGGCCTGTGGCGGTTGAGCTCCAGGAGAGCAGTAATGATTCAAAAAGATACGCAGGTTACCTAAGCACTGCGATGTAAAAATGGCCCTTTCAGGCCTCAGAGAGGAAAAGGTGGATTCGCTGGGGAGGAATCTGCAACTTGCAGGGTTCCTTCAAACTGTCGGCTGCAGCTTTCAAACTGTGTCAACATAAGGAACCGAGGTTTCAAAGTGCCTCTGAGCAGACTCTACTATGCTGCTAGGTTCGTGTTTTGAAGCCTGGAAGGCAGAAACTATCTTCAGGTATGTTTCCCTCCCCCTCACTTTCTTTTACTTTTATTTAATTGCAGTTCAAGTACCGTTTTCTGTCTTTTACACCCATCCCAGGCCACCCCCCACCCCTGCTCCCTCCCTCCCTCCCATATCCACCCCACCCCTTGTTTTTGTCCATGTGCCCTTGATATCTGTACCTGTAAATCCTTCCCTTTCCCCCTGAAATTCCCTCCCCGCTCCTCTCTGTTCACTGCCCGCCTGTTGTCTGTTTCAGTGCCTTTGGTTATATTTTGCTGGTTTGTTTATTTTGTTGTTTGGCTTCCTGTTAAAGGTGAGATATTCAACTTTCCTACAGTAAGTAACTCCTGTATTGGCATTTGCCTGATGGGCATACAGAGTAGTCATCCATTTTTCTTGCCATTTTATTTTTTTAATGGTTTGGTTGTTGATAGTTTTGAGTTTGTTGTCATATTAATATTCATCTTCTTCATCTTCTTCACTTGATTTCATGACTTGGAAGAGTTCTTTCCAGCTCCTTCTAGCCCTTAAGGCCTCTTTGAGAAATCCGCTGCCAGGCTGATGGAAGTCCTTTGTAGGTGTCTGTTCCCTTATCTGTTGCTGCTTCTAGGATTCTCTCCTTCATTTTAATCTTGGCTAATGTTATTATGATGTGCCTTGGTGAGTTCCTTCTTGGGTCCAACATCTTTCGGACTCTCTGAGCTTATTTTCCTTTTAGGTTGTGAAATGGTGGCTGCTAGATGGCCTGTTCCTGAGTTGCAGATTTTTAAGGCTGACATATGCTGGTGTTTTATTTCCTGTAAGTGGACCAGAATTTCTTCTCTAACAACCATGACATAGACAGATAAATAAGCAAACACCTGTTCTGTGTGGAGTGGGGCAGCTATGACCTGTGGTTCTCCAGTAGGAGGGGATGACAACAGGGCCAGGCTTCTCAGTTAGTCTCAGTCCCTCTTTCAACGGACTCAGGTAGGACAATAAGTCTTGGTTTTGGGTGGTACTGCAGAATACTATATAAAGTCCCATGTCCTGAATAACTTCTAAGTGATCACATAAGCTATTATCATTTTAAGTTGCCCTTAAAAGTCACTGAGGCTTCTAGCAAAAAAGGAACTATACTGTACATGCTGAAAAATGCACCTCTACTTTTCTGTGTGTAAGGCCTGGTGTGTGAATGTCTGGTCAAAAGCATGAAAGCAGTCATTATAATCTTTGGCCAGAAGCATACTAACGTTTTGGCTCTAGCTAAATGATTCAATATTAAAACCTTGGTTCTGTAGCTTTAAAATGAGGATAAAGGAAATTATATATATAAAAGCTCGACACAGAGTTTAGTGTCAAAGTTTGTGAGTGCCTGTGTGGAGATCTTATTTTCTCTGCTATGATTTGTATACGACAAAGTTAAAAAAAAAAAGTATTTTACAAGGCTTTCCCTCAGTCCTTTTTCATCTGTGATTTTGACAATAGGTACTTTTCTTGCCCAGTTTTGGGGAGGTTAATCAAATTAATTGCAATTTCCAAAGTATGTCCTAGCTGTGTGGCTCAGGGCTTCAGGTTTGATTCCCCGTCACCACACATAACGGAGGTTGCAGGTTCAGTCTGTGTTTGGGGGATATATGGAAGGCAACCAATTGATGTTTATCTTCCACATCGTATTACACACTCCCTCCTTCTTCCTCTGTACAATCAGTGAATATATCCCCAGTTGAGGATTAACAATGTGCAATGTACTGCTTTTGAGGTTTTTTGGTTCCACCTTTTTTGTGCATTTTGTTTTTCATCGTTACTACTTCCATCCTTTTTTCTTTCTTTGGGTTTGGTTCACTGTTTTCTAGTTTTTGACATGAAAATTTAGATGATTGATTGTTCAACTTTTCTTTCCATGTTTACATTTCCTAAATATTATATGTTTTGTGAAATCACCTCCCATGGCTGTTAATGTGTTTCTGTCTGCTTTCATTCAGTTGCCATCTTTTAAAATTTGTGTCCTGTTTCTTCTTTGATGTGACTATTTTTTGTTTTACTTTATAAAATAATAATAGTGTATCATTTCCAAGCACTTGAAGATTTTATCCTTCACTTATTGTCACCATTTGGTAGCCTAATTTCTGTTTGGGTAGAGATGTGGTTATCTTCAATGATGTCACTGCTCGGGAATTTATGGAGGCTCAGTGTGGTGCCCAAAGTATGATCAATTCCAATTCAGTGATAACTTGGAAGATTATGTCATATGATGTAGCATTCATTGTACAGGTCAGTTGCCACCAGTTTGTTCACTATGGTTTTCAGATTTACCAAATAGCCTTGTTTTGAAACTGTTAGTTTTGTTAGAAGTGAAGAGACCTGAATAGTGTGTTTTCCTATTTTATTGTTTTAGCAACTCTAGCTAGCTATATTTCGAACCTGAAAGATGAATGCCAACTGAAATCATGTTTTGTGTTTGTGATTGATTTATTAACTGTCTAGAGATCTCTTTAAACTCCAATCATTCTTCCTACCTTAAGATCACTTACAGGGGTGAGCGAAACTGGNAGCCTTGTTTTGAAACTGTTAGTTTTGTTAGAAGTGAAGAGACCTGGGATAGTGTGTTTTCCTATTTTATTGTTTTAGCAACTCTAGCTAGCTATATTTCGAACCTGAAAGATTAATGCCAACTGAAATCCTGTTTTGTGTTTGTGATTGATTTATTAACTGTCTAGAGATCTCTTTAAACTCCAATCATTCTTCCTACCTTAAGATCACTTACAGGGGTGAGCGAAACTGGGTTTACAGTTGGTGGAAATAAATAATGAACTGTGTTTTCTGTGTTCACAACTTTTCAGCTACTTTTCCCTACCCCTTTATTAGTATAACTTTACATTTTAGCTGAGGAAATAAGGTTGTGAGGGATGACTTTCTCCATTCTTTTCCTTCTTTAAATGGTCATTGTATGGCTTGTTGTCTTTTAGTAATTTCCCTGAACCCTGTCATTTTAAGTTGTTTTGCTGTACTTTTCTTTCTTTTTTAAAAGTAGGTTTACAGCAGGATTTGAGCAGAAAGAACAAAGTTCTCATATCTCCACTGCTCCTCCACCCTTAGCATCTTCCACCAGAGTGGTTTGTTAAAGTGAAAAGAAGAAACTACATGGACACATCTGTGGTTTTCTACAAGTGCTTAGGGATGGAGACACACAATGTATGGAGTTTGTATGAAAATGCCAAACACTTTTATAAAGTGGTCATACCATTTAACTTTGCCTCCAACAATGAATAGGATTTCCTCTTTTCCAATTTTTCTCAGCATTTTGTGTATCAGGTTTTTTAAAATTATTTTAAGAGATTTGTATAAACTGTCATTTTTTAAAAAGTAATTTCTTAGTGGTGTGTGGACACTTATTAATAAATTAACTTGCCATCTGTATATCCTCTTTGATAAGGTACCTGTGCTAGTGTTTTGTTCATTTTTGGTCATTTTCATGAGTTTTTAGAGAGATTTGGGGGGGTAGAGTAGCCCTTAATTTTGCGGAGTTTTTCCTACAGAGTGCAGTTTGTCCTACGCAGAAGAGAATTTAATACTTTTACTGAGGTCCAGCTTATCACTTCCTTTATTAATGGATCGTGATTCTTGTGCTGTATCTAAAATAGTCACCAAGCCTAACTTCACCTAGACGTTTTTTCCTGTT
>NW_028078433.1:0-1449 GCF_014824575.4 Sturnira hondurensis | reverse complement strand
TACTATGCTGCCAAAAATAATTAATCCTTAGAATTAGGAGATGGGATTGTTACATAGTAAGGACAAAGATTTATATATATATAAATATATGCACGTGTGTATGTACATGTATACATATATATTTACATGCATGTATATACATATATGCATACATTTATACATTCATATTTAAATATAAATATATGTACACATATATATCAATATATATATGTAAAATCTTAAGTTTAGGAGATTCATTGGGGCATATCTTGGTGCATCCATGGTTAATGATGACCTTAAATGAGAAATTACAGAAATTGTTGACAAAAAATAGCATAGGAACCAGATATTCATGTACTTCAAGGTTAAATATCTTGATTACTTTGCTGAGCAAGCAACCTGGATTATCAGATGTGTTAATAAAAGTTAGGAAAACCTTAAATCTGTGATATAAAAGGGAAACATTGATTATTAATTATAGATTCTAAGCTAATTGCAGTTGGGGGAAATTTAGTGAAAATGGGATCTCTGTATTATTTCTTAAAACTACATGTGACTTTATAATCATTATTTCAAGACAGTCTTTTAAAGCAATCAGGAAAAACTTTGCAGTGTTCAGCAAATTTTATTCCATAAACTCTTTTAGAAATATCTATGTAAAATTTTGACTGGCAAATGCAATGATAAGACATGAAAAACATAACTAAAATACAGGTGAATTTGAGGAATGCAAGTTGTAGACTGTAGAATAAACTCCTGGTATCCTACTCACACACTATTTTTTATTATTCATGCTTATAGTGTTTTGTGCTTTTTCTCCTTTCCCCCATCTCCACCCAGCCTCAATCTCTGTCCTCCCTAAGTCACGGGATATACATAAATGTTACTTGGTTAATTCCTTTACCATCTTTCATCCAGTTCCACCCTCTCCCTGGCAGGCAGCTGCCAGTCTGTTCTATGTATCTATGCTTCTGTTTATATTTTTTTCATTAGTTTATTGTGTTTATTAGATCCCACATATAAATGAAATTATGTGGTATTTGTCTTTCACTGACTGCTTATTTCACTTAGCATAATATTCTCCAGGCCCATCCATACTGTCACAAAAATGTAAGGATTTCTTACTTTTCACTGCTGCATAGTATTCCATTTTGTAAATGTACCACAGGTTTTTTATCCACTCATCTACTTATGGGCATTTAGACTGTTTTTAAATCATGGCTATTGCATATAGTGCTGCTGTGAACATAGGGGTGCATATATGTTTTTGTTTTGGTTCTTTGGGATCATTAGGAGATACTCCCAGAAGTGGAATCACTGGAGTCTAAAGGGAGCTCCATTTTTAGTTTTCCGAGGAAATCCCATACTGTTTTCCACAGAGGCTGCACCTGTCCGCATTCCCACCAACAGTGCACTAGGGTTCCCTTTTCTCCACATCTCTCCAACACTTGTTTGTAGCATCAGGTTATC
>NW_028078432.1:0-543 GCF_014824575.4 Sturnira hondurensis | reverse complement strand
ATAAGTAGGCTTTTCAGTGCTGTTTTAAGTTTTCTGGGCCGAAGTTATCCTGGGAAGTCGCCTGGCTAGCCGGGGACTTAGGTATGAACTAGAGAGCCTTGGGAGTATTTCGAGGGGCAATGGAGTGCCGGTCTTTCGGCCAGTAAGTCGGCTTCTCCGGGGTCGTGTGGAAGTCGCCAAGACTTGAAATCCAAAACCGATCTTGGAAAAGCAGACTTCGAAGATGTGTACAGTTTCTCCAGTCCAGTTTGCCAAGCACAGGTCCCCCAAGTGGGCAGGATTTCTCACCTGGGCCTTAAAAAAGAATTTGTTTTGCATGCGGGGAAGGGATTTGAGAAACTGCTTTCAGGTTTCGAGCTGGTAAATATGCAACTCCGATGCTGTTGAAGATCTCCAACCGCAGGTGCACCTCCAAAGAAGCTTTCCTAGCCTCGGAGTGCACAAGAAACTAGACAGCCTTGGGAGAAGGTGTTTATGGAATGGGTTGCATGATTTGGGGATGGTGACCTGGCTTCTCCAGTGCGGTGGGAGTATTTTCAAGAG
>NW_028078431.1:0-580 GCF_014824575.4 Sturnira hondurensis | reverse complement strand
AAACTAAGCAGGGGTGGGGTGGTGAATGGTGGGGGAGGGGGTGTGCCGGGGGGAGGGGAATGAAGGGGGGGAATAGAACAACTGTAATGGTATAATCAATAAAATATATTTAAAAAAGGAAAAAATATTCTTAAGTGGAATTATTGGAGGCAAGGATGTTCAAGCAACAGAAAGTATATCAATGCAGTTGCAAGTTTATAATTTTGCTCTGAACTTTGTCCGGGGTGGTTCTTATCCCTGGAACAAAAGCAGCAACTCTGAAGCCATCTTCTTTCTCAGAGAAGTTTCTCTTCTATCTCCATCCACTCTGTCAACAAGTCCTGTCTATGATCCTGAATCTCTCTTAAATATGAGGGGGACCCAAAAACCCTGGAATATCTTAGTGAAAAAATTGTGTATGCATTCTTACATGTTAAACTTCAGTCACCTTCAAAGTGCTCCATTTGCTGCAATACACCTATCGAGAGATTTCTCCCACTGCTCAAAACAGTCTTTGAACTCGTCAAGTCTGATGCCTTTTAGTGCTTCTGTTGTTTTTTGTTTCACCTCTTCTATATTGGCAAAACATTCCCTTCTGAGG
>NW_028078430.1:0-5912 GCF_014824575.4 Sturnira hondurensis | reverse complement strand
TAAGGGTGGGGGGCGGAAATGGGAGGGAGGCGTGGAGCATGGGGCGGGGGGCGGGCAGGGTTGTGAATATAAGACAGAAAGCTGTACTTGAACAAGAATTCAATTTAAAAATATTTTTTAAATAAATTAAATAAATAAATAAATAAATAAATATTGGAAAAAATAAAAATAAAATAAATAAAGATAAAATTTAAAAAAAAAAAAAACTAGGTAAAGAGGAACTCGGAAAGGGCTGGAGATGCCGGGGAGTTGTCGGCGGTATTGGGAGCTCCTGATACTGGGACAGCTGTCAAGGGTGGTCTGGTGAGAGAGTCACATAGGAAACAATCGGTATAGTTCCCAGGGTAGATGAATTTAATAACTCTGCCCCTTCCTGTATCAAGCTTATCTACAAAAAGGGCTTTTCTGAATCCCGAAACTGCTCAGTGATCTCTTTCTCTTTCTCTATGATGGCCTGTTGTACCTGTTGGATTACCTTTAGGCCTGGGTGGGTTACTTCTTGTGCTCTACATATGTAAATGTCCCCTACTGGCCCAGAGTGGAGGTTGCTGGCATATAATTTCCCTATTACTCCTTTCCCCCATATTTTGTCATTTAGGTTCTTTATAGTTAGCAGAACTTCCCTGCCGTTTGTACTATGACCTCGGCAGCTTCGGTAGGGGCAACCCCCATAGGTTTCTGGCCACCACCTGCAGTAGTCTTGGGTTTGATCTACTACTAGGCAAATAAAGGGGCTCCTAAACCAGACCCACCCGTCCAAGCTTTTCAGTTCCTGTGAAGGAAGAGGGATTATTGTGCTAGGCTTACATCCACCTTTTGGGCAGGGGTATACTTTAACATTGTGTGTGATGATGTTCTCTCCCTTCCTATAGGTCTCCCTAACGTAAAATTTCCAAGAGGTATTTCCCTCGTCAATTCCTAAGGTTAGCTTGACTAAGATGACTAAACCTAGCAGATACATAATGTTATAGTAAGCAATAGATTCCAAGAAAGGCAGAGGCTATACAGTAAAATAAAACTCCAATCCTGATGTTTTCTCCTAGTGGCCACTCCTCAGGTGTGGTGGATCCTAGGCCCAGTCCTAGGATCCCGGTTACCAGTATGTAGGGGACTAGGAATTTGGCTGGGCATTTGTCCGTCTCAGTCTGTAGGTATTATTTCCCACTGTTTGGCCGTGACTGGTCCGTGTCGTCGCAGCTTCAGCGGGCGGAGTGGTGGTATCTCGGTGTCGTCCTCCCGTGGTGGGTCAGGCTCCACCCTCGCCTTCACCCGGGAATGATGGATCCATGGCGTTATTCCTGCAACCTTTAAGGCAGTAGAAGTAGTTAAAAGAACTAGGTGTGGGCCTGTCCACACAGGCTGGAGGGGTTCCTTTTTCCAGTCTTTTACCCAAACATATTGCCCTGGCTGGTGGGGGTGCACTGGCCTCCCTGGAGGCTTATGTTCAAACTCTAAACTGGCTTTCCTTATCTGATCTAAGGTTTTCCCTAGTTGTTCTAAATATCTCTTCTGTCCTATTTCTTTTTGTACTGGCATATTTGTGCTCTTAATTATCCTTGTCCCTGGAGTAGGCTTTCCATATACTAGTTCATAAGGGGTATACCCTGTCTGGTTCAGGGTGTTCCTCACCCGGAGTAAAGCTATGGGCAGTAAATCAGTCCAGGGTAATCCAGTTCCTTGGCATAATTTTGCTAAGGTCTCTTTCAATGTCCTGTTCATCCTTTCTACTTTTCCTGAGCTCTAGGGCCGATAGGCAGTGTGTAGTTTCCACTTTAGGTTCAGTGCCTTAGCTAATTCCTGTACTACTTAGGAAATGAAAGCAGGCCCATTATCACTTCCCATGCTAAGAGGCAGTCCATGTCTAGGAATTATTTCCCTGAGTGAGACTCTGGCTACTTCCTTAGCTTTCTCCGTCCTTGTGGGGAAGGCCTTGACCCATCCTGAAAAGGTACATATTAGTACAAGCAAATATTTGTAGCCCTGGCTCGGTTTGATTTCAGTAAAGTCTATTTCTAGGTCTTCCAGGGGTTGGGTCCCCTGATGTTGAACCCCGGGTGGAGCTCGGTGGTTTCCTGAGGCATTGTTTTTGGCACATGTTATGAATCTGGCCACAGCACGGGCACACAGTGGGGAGGTCAGGTGTGTATAGATAACTTCGAAGCAGGTTTTCTAACGCTGTTTTTCCGAGGTGAGTTAGGATATGGCAGTTCTGGATTACCTGTCCTGCTTGACTTTGAGGTATGTAAACTCGCCCATCAGGGAGTCTCCACAGGCCCTCTGGGGTTTTGATTGCCTGTGCCTCTATGGCCTATTGTTCTTCTGCCTGCTGGTAATCTTGGCTATTAACAGGGGAACTGATTAAAGGACCAGCGACTGATACTTGAGGCCTGGGTTTTCTGGAGGCCTCTCTTGACGCCCGATTTGCTTAGCCGATTTCCTACGGCTTCCTCAGTTTCGCCCTGCCCTCTGCAGTGTATCACTGCTACTTGGGTTGGTTCCCAGACGGACTCTAAGAGCCAGAGGATTTCAGTTTTGTTCTTAATCGAGAAAATCTCCAGGACATTCATCTGGCTTCTGCATTATACTGGAGACCTTGGCCATATTAGTGGGTCTCCTAGCCCTCGCTCATATTCCCTGCAGAATGGCGTCCCGGTAGCGCTCTAGGGCTGTCCTCCC
This sequence comes from Sturnira hondurensis, assembly GCF_014824575.4. Classification (NCBI taxonomy): domain Eukaryota; kingdom Metazoa; phylum Chordata; class Mammalia; order Chiroptera; family Phyllostomidae; genus Sturnira; species Sturnira hondurensis. The sequence goes on along the minus strand of NW_028078430.1, from coordinate 3,236 downwards.
CTGTTCGGTATTGTGATCCCAGTCCAGATGTGTCTCTGGCACGGCCACAGGCGCATACTGCATGGGATCTAAGGTTCTGGGCGGGGCATGGGTCTCTAAATACCAGTGGGCCTCTTGTAAAATCTTCTGCCTCTCCTCGGTATTGAAGAGGGTCAACAGGAGTTGGCAGCAGTCATACCAGGTGGGCTGGTGGGTCGGCATAATGGATTCTATCAAATCTATTAGGGCCTGGGGCTTCTCTGAATATGAGGGAGTGTGGTACTTCCAATTCAAGAGATCCGTGGTGGTAAAGGGCTGATAGTAAAATATCATGGGGCCTGATCTCAGGGTCCCATCATCGGCAACCTGTGCAGGCCTTTGGGTTTCCCGTAGTGGCATTTGCAGGGCCTGATGGTGTCTGAGTCTAGCAGCAATGGGAGGGGTTCTCCCTGGTCGGGGCTCCCGTACCCCGCGGGAGTGAGGCGGCAACACCGAGGGTGGTGGAGTCTCTGGTCCATGAGGAACTGACAGGGACCAGCTATACGGGGGTAGATAGACTGATGGGTCATAGTCCGGGTGTCCCTGATGGATCGGGTGTTTGGGCCCCCAAGTTACTAAAACTCGAGCCTCTTTTCGTGTTTTCCTCCCACAACAGTACCGGCTTCTCACCATCCCAGTTACGCCTGAGCACTTCGGGCCATCTTTGTGCTCTGTTGGAGCCATTTGGGCATATCCTGGGCTAACTCCTACCACTAATCGATATAGGCAAATTGATCAGGGTGTCCTGGCTTTCCTGTCACTACTAGATGGACTGCCCGAATAATACTTAAATAAAGGGTGCCTTCAGGGGGCCAGCCTACCCCGAAAGTGGGCCACTCCAAGGAACAAAAAGTCTTTAGCCAGTCTGGATATAATGAGGGATCCTGCCCCGGAAACCGACGGAAATTTTGGAGCATACAATTTAAGACTGTCGAGGGCCCCTCTCCCATCGTTCCTCCCTCTCGGTGCAGACAAACGAAGGGTTGGGTATAGACAAGCGCCTGCCTGGCCTGCCCTCTCACAAGGCAAAGTTGATCTTGGCTAATGCTGCACCAGTCAGTTAACCTCCAGCCGTTATGCCGTAAGATCTGACACAGGAACCGCAGGTTAGGGCCCACTCAAACCCCATAAGTGACACCACTATTTCAATCTCTTAACTCATTATAAGCATATTCATACTATCTACTTTGTATCAGTTTATGTTGGGAACTGCCCTGCCTGGTTTCAGCAGCTATAACACCCCGTGGCTAAGGCTGAGTAAAGGACTTTGGGACCATAAGCCACTTAGGAGACAAAGCTTATCTTCCTCATAGGGGCACTGCCTCTGCCTCCTTTCTCTATAGCCTGCTTGGCCCCAGGCAGATGACTGCTTAACTAACGAAGGGCAAGATTCCTCAAAAGAGGGACAACCTAAGACAAACATGGCCATGAAAAGGCCCTCAGGGCAGGAATTCTGGGGCTATAGAAAAAGAGGGTGATAGACCCTCGCCCCTCAGCTTTGACATACCCTCAGTCCTCATTCTGCCTACAAGAAGTCTCCTTATCTATTGGCTGCCTTACTTCCCCTGCCTGACTTGAGCCTGAAACAATGGTAGAGGTGGGTGCAGCTCTATTCTGGAAAGGGCGGGTTCCCTAGGACATCAGGCCTAAGAGAGAATGTATAAAACCCTATGAAACCTACTTTGCTAATACCCTCCATTTAAATGATAAGGGTCCAAGCAGGAAGTGAGTCTGTTCCTCAAAGTTTTATGGCCCTTTAACTATCTGACCCTGACTCAGAATAAGCCCTCAGAGGTCTTTNATTCCTGTGCAAATTGAACGCAGTAAAAGCTGGTCAAGGCAAGGGTCCAGGGGCTCTCCTCTTGAGAGGGTGGCTCAGATGCCCAGAGGTGCTCTCCCTTGAGAGAGAAGCTGCACTGTCCCTTTTCCTCCACAGGACTCGGTAGTCTGTGTGAATTTGTCTCATCTCATCCATAACACCTCGGACCCCAGGAGCCGGGATCTGAGTCAAGTTTCAGTAGTTTGTGTATTACCAAGAATTTGGAGAGGTTGTGGAGAAAAAGGAACTCTAATCCATTGTTGGTGGGATTTCAGACTGGTACAACCACTATAAAAAACAGTATGGAATTTTCTCAGAAAACTAAAAATGGACCTGCCTTTAACCCAGCAATTCCACAGCTAGGATTATATCCTAAGAACCATGAAACACCAATCCAAAAGAACCTATGCATCCCAATCTTCATAACAGCACAATTTACAATAGCCAAGAGTTGAAAGCAACCTAGGTGCCCATCAGCAAATGAATGGATCCAAAAACTATGGTACATTTACACAATGGAATTTTATGCAGCAGAAAGAAAGAAGGAGCTCCTACACCTTGCAACAGCATGGATGGAAATGGAAAACATTATGCTGAGTGAAATAATCCAGGCATTGAAAGACAAATACTATATCATCTCACCTTTAACAGGAAGCTAAACAACAAAACAAAAAGCAAGCAAAATATGACCAAAGACACTGAAATAGAGAACAGGCAGACAGTGACCAGAAGGGAGAGGGGAGGAAACTTCAGGGGAAAAAGAAAAAGAATTTACAGGAACACGTATAAAGGACACATGGACAACAACTAAGGGGAGTGGAAATGGGAGAAAGGAGGGGACCACTGAGGGGATGAAATGGGATGGGATTACAAGACAGAAAACTGTACATGAACAACTTAAAAAAAGATTCTCTATCTTTAATCTTTGGCATTTTAATTATGATCTGCCTTGGTGTGGTCCTCTGTGTCTATCTTGTTCGGGATTGTCTGTGTTTCCTGGATTGCATGTCTATTTCCTTCACCAAATTTGGGAAGTTTTCTTTATTTTTTTCCAAATAAGTTTACATTTCTTGCTCTTTCTCTTCTCCTTCTGGCACACCCAGGATGTGAAAGCTGAAATGCTTGTAGTTGTCCCGGAGGCTCCTGGCACTATCCCTGTTTTTTTAGATTCTCTTTTTTTTCTTTATATTTTATTGATTATACCATTACAGTTGTTCTATTCCCCCTCTTCATTCCCCTCCACCCGCATCCTCCCTGCCCCCCCATTGTCTCCCCCTTAGTTTATAACTACGTGTCTCAAGTTCACTAGATTCTATATTTCCCCCACTATTCTCACCCTCCCCCCTCTCTATTTTCTACCTACCATCTATGCTATTTTCTGTGCCTTCTCCCCCCTTCT
>NW_028078429.1:0-964 GCF_014824575.4 Sturnira hondurensis | reverse complement strand
TCATGGTTTTGACCTGAAACCCGGCCTCATAAGCCTTAGGCCATTTGACTTCATAATGTCCAAGACCTGGGATAACTGTTCTTGTTCTACATTCCACCCCAACCCCTGGAAATCAAAACTAAAACAGAATGAAATGCACTGATATGCACCCTCATATCACCAGCTACTGGAGTTACCCATGTTGAAAATATTGTTGTTACATTTGGAATGTCCTATGAATTAACTATAGTTTAGCTCTGCCAGGTTAGTTGAAGAATGAAATGTTGGGGGACCCCACTGAGAAGTATCTTCTTTAAAATGTGCNAACTCTTTCTTTATTAGTCTTTGATGCCTGGACAATGGTTTGCTTTGGTCTTGTGCAGATTAGTGTATGCTCATTCTGTCCTCAGCACTTTCTTCAGGGCAGCTGTCATCTCCTGAGTTTGTAAGCTGTGAAAGGTGAGAAAAATTGATATGATCTGAAGAGAAAGCAGAGTATGGTTTGTAAGCTGTAAATCATGAGGTTTACAAAGGGAGTCACCATGGAATAGGACAAAGTCATAATCTTCTGAATTTCAGCTGGGTTATCAGCTATGGGCTCACATACATTTGCAAAAGAGTCCTGAAGAATAAGCACACCACTGTCAGATATGATCCACAGGGGGAAAAGGCCTTCCTCAGGCCAGCTGCTGAAAGGACTTGAACCCCCCGCCCCTGAATTTATTAGGGTGACTTTGGTTCACAAAACCATACAGGTTCCAAGTGTACAACTCAAAACATCATTACACACTGCATTATACACCCATCGCTCCAAGAAAAGTCTCTTTCATCTCCATTTTCCCCTCTTTTGCCCACCTCCACCTATCCCCCACCCTCCTTTCTTTCTGGCTATCACCACTATCACCACACTGTTGCCTGTGTCAGTGTGTTTTATATATATGTTTTTACATTAATCTCTTCACCTTCTTTCATTTAGTCCCTCAAC
>NW_028078428.1:0-640 GCF_014824575.4 Sturnira hondurensis | reverse complement strand
TGAACCTTTAGTATTGTATATGCTGGATGAAGAGCTACATAAATCACTGGGCCTATATTCAGTACGTGTGTGTGTAAGAAATACAAGAAAAGTTACATTCAGTCACTATTTTTCTAAATTGTATTACATTTAATTGGGAATTATGGAAAGTGAAATGCCAGTCAGTGGAGCACAGGATGAATCGAAATGTCCTGAGGAGAGGTTCTCTCTCTTTGCTTCATGTCATGTCTAGGATTGTCTGTGATCTTCTGTCCTTTAATAGTTGACATTACTTGAACATCTTCTGCTCTGCAATCCTGCTGTCTAGCTGATTTCTCCTCTCTCTTTTAGGCACTGGACTCTAGGAAGTTGCCAAGAGGCTCATTTCAGCAACCCTTCTATGGAGCCTTCTTAGCATCTTGGCTCTAAGCCACGTGCATAATGTCATTGCCTCCACAGACGTGCACTCAGTGTTTCTACCCTCCAGTCCTTCCACCTCCAGAGTGCAGCCTGTGAGCTGGATACAAATCTCCCCAAACAAAATAGCCTTCCATCTTTCCAAATTTGAAATATATATATGCATATATATGTGTGTATATATATATATATATATATATGTATGTATATGTATATACACCAACACACACATATATACACACAC
>NW_028078427.1:0-1627 GCF_014824575.4 Sturnira hondurensis | reverse complement strand
GGGGGCCGAGCTCCATTAGCCAGCGCCCAAAATACACCTGGGGAGACCCACAAGGGGGCTTAGGGCTTCAACCCCAGTTTCCAACACAGCATCTGGGCCACCAGCAGGCAGATGTCTGTCTGGGCTTCCTGCCCCCCCGTTTCCGCATCTGCAGCTAATTTCTCAGCCGACGACTTATTTCTGCACTTTATGTTCGTTCTTCCCACCACAATCTTTTCCCATCTCTGTGGCCACATTTTTCCTGTTCCTTGCTTAGTTTCTTTAAGTGCTGTTCTCTGCCAACGGCTGCCCCCTATCTCTACTTATTTCTTTTTTTTTTATTGATCATACTATTACAGTTGTTCTTTTTTTTAATATAATTTTTATTTAATTCTTGTTCAAGTACAGGTTTCTGTCTTATATTCCCAACCCTGCCCGCCCCCCTCTACTTATTTCTAAAGACACATTTCGCCCCTGCTGTCTCTGTGCTCGTGCTGCCCTGTTCGTTTTAACACTGTATTTATTTTCATTTATTTTTAGATTTTACTTGTTTATTTATGGAGAGACGGGGAGGGAGAAGGAGAGGGAGAGAAACATAAATGTGTGGTTGCTTCTCACGCACCCGCCACTGGAGACCTGGCCTGCAACCCAGGCATGTGCCTTGAGTGGGAATCGAACTGGAGACCCTACGGTTCGCAGGCCGGCACTCAGTCCACTGAGCCACACCAGCCAGGGCTGCCATGTTTTTGGCATCACAAAGAGTCTCCAGTGGGTTCTAATAGGCCCCTGTGGTGTTTACCCATCTCCCTCCCTCACATGAGAAGGGGTGGTGACTGGCTTCTCTTTTGGAAAGAAAGGGACATGGGGCCTTATACCGACCTTTTGAATGAGCTCAGCAGTTTACTATGTCATTAATTCAAACCCCAAACACTGAGGCCTGAGGTGAACACGTGAGGCATGGGCTGTGCCTTTCACGGGAGGCACACCCACCCAAGCCAAGAACGTCAATCCAACTGTCTCCCTCGGGAGAGCGAGATCCCACAGGGAGGTTGGACTCCCAGCTGAGGTCCTTCGTCTGGGCGTCCAGAGACCCTGGACCTAACCTGCCAGGGCAGGGGTCAGGGAGGGCCCCCCTCAGTGAGCACAGCTTGTTCTGTTCAGTGAGGGGGTGGGGAGAGCAGGCGGGACTCCAGTACCCCCATGTCTCACAGCCTAGTGGCAGAGCTGGGTGTCAGGTGTGGGAGGGGCTGGGGGTCCACAGGTGTGACCAACCCCTAAGATGCCTGCTCTGCCTTAGAGTTTGTCCTCACACTGACCTCTCCCTTCACCGAGTAGTTCCTGGGCCCCCAATATGGGCGAGGCCGTGGGGACGGAGCTGTGAGTGGGACACAGTCCTCACCGTCCCGGGACTCAGAGTGCAGAGGGCTCACCCAGCCAGCACGAGCTGGAGGTGGCTGAGAGGGTGGCGGTGACTGGCGGTGGGGCTGTCCACCAGCTCTTGGGGAGGAGTGGAGGAGGGGCCTTTCTCATGGGAGGTGGCAGGAGGGACAGGGGAGAAGTTGGTGGAAACCAGGACCACAAGGGCTCTTCTGACAGGTCTTCCTTCCTCCACCCCCAGACGGCCACGACCAAGGTCCCAGAGGTCCGT
>NW_028078426.1:0-707 GCF_014824575.4 Sturnira hondurensis | reverse complement strand
TAGTACTGAAGGCGTTTGTGGCTCAGTTGCCTTAGAGTCTGTTAGTGTTGGCATTCGAAGTCTGATGCTGTTCTGGTTTTCAGTCCTCTCCAAGAGCCCTGGTTCTTTTCTCTGGAAGCTTGCATAACTTCATTATGCCGCTGTTCTGAAATTGCATGGGATGTGCCTTAGTGTGGGTCAGTTTGATTTTATTTTAATTTTTATTTACTGATTAGAGAGAGAGCGCGAGAAAGCGAAAGAGAAAGAAAGCAACTTGTTGTTACTCTTGTGTGTGCCCTGACCGGACATCACACCCGCAGTCTTGCCGTGTGAGGGCGGTGCTGTAACTGGCGGTGCTCCCCTCTTGGTCGGATGTGGGTCCCCTGCCCAGAGCATCTGAGTTTTATTTTATTTTGTTTTTGCTTCCCCTCTGTTTTCTATTTTTGATATTTTCTGTTGTTACTGTGGACTACGTTCCAGGAGGTTACCTTGATTCTATCTTTCAACCCATCTATTTAATTAAAACTTTTTTTATTGATTGATTTTACAGCAGAGAGAGGAAGGGAGAGAGAGCCAGAAACATCGATATGCTGTTGCACTAATTTATGCGTTCACTGGTTGACTCGTGTATGTGCCCTGATCGGGGACCAGACTCACAACCTGGTGAATCAGGACGGCCTTCCAGTCGGTGGGGCTGCCCAGGGCCTGTCTGTTTAATTTTTCATTCT
>NW_028078425.1:0-664 GCF_014824575.4 Sturnira hondurensis | reverse complement strand
TCAGGGACTCTGAGTTACTTTGCAGGTGATTATAAATTGCTGGGAACTTGCAACTCGTTGTAAATTGCAGGAGCTAATGGAGATGAAAACTGGGATTTGGCTGAAAGAGTCTGGGTTGTGGTTCTTTCCACTGTGCTGAAAGCAGTTGTGTTGTGACCTAGAGGCCTTAATGTTCCCTCAGAGTCAGGAAACTCTAGATATATTCATGTGATTACAGGCCAATCTCCGGGACCGCATCAGGGCATTTTCTTCAGAAATTTAATTGCAATTTGTAATTACAGTTTCATTTTTGCCCTTTTGAATCACACATAAGTCTCCTTAAAGTCTTCTTGCCTGTGATTCAGAGAATATACATTGCCAGGGGCTGGACCCATCACTAAAAATGTAATCCTTCTGGTGTTTCTGTGTCTCAGTCCCCGTGGCAGGAAGAAACCTAACTTGGCTAAGAACATTTACAGCCATGATGTAGAGAGGCAACTTGTGGAGAATGTATGAAATGTTTTCATCTCTTTATTTTCTCTAATGCCACTTAGCAAACAGAGATTCTTATGATTCTTTCCCCTGTTCTTAAAATCTCCACAGCTTTTCCTTTCAGTGGTGTTTAAGTTCTAGCTCAGTACACTGTGGCATGGTCTTTAATAAAGAGGCAAGTGTGTCTTGCCTC
>NW_028078424.1:0-566 GCF_014824575.4 Sturnira hondurensis | reverse complement strand
CCGGCTACTTCAGATTACTAAAACTGTCACATTCTCTAATGGGGCCTGGTGAGCAGGTTGGAACACCACAGCAAGCAGGCCCTTGATCAAACCAGTATCCTCCAATTCTGCTGTCCATGTGCCAGTTAATGATGGGTGAAGAGAAATTTTTTTAGGATAAGTTCTAAGGAATCATATTAGCTACTCACTCCTTTATTATTTCATACATACATGTAATATATATATGACAGTCACCCAGAAAGTTGCATCAGCTCTTTCGACAGACAGAAAACTACTTTGAATTAACGCAGTACAGGGTTCCATCTTTCCTTTTCTAAAAATCAATGTGCGTTCGAGTCCTTCAGATTCTATTTCTGTATTTTTTTTTGAGCAACTGACGTAGAACCCTGCACATTACTCAGTGTCTTCTAAATAACACTTAACTACCTTTTCTTTAAATTTAGTAGTTAGGAGGCACACACACACACCAGCTTCCACAGGAGAACTGACATATTTTGTTCCTCATGATAATGTGCTATGATAAATACAACTCTTCATCTTTGCCTTGGCTACCAGTGTGTTTAGAG
>NW_028078423.1:0-1206 GCF_014824575.4 Sturnira hondurensis | reverse complement strand
AGAGCATTCTTAGCAAAGCAGATTTCATAGGATTTTACATATTCTTTCTCAGGCCTGATCAGGGAACCCACCCTTTCCAGCACATTGTTTCAGGCTTTAGTCAGGCAGGTAAGTAAGGCAACCGAGAGAGAGATTAGGAGACTTCTTGCAGACAAAATGAGGACTCAGGCTATGTCAACGCCTAGGGGCAAGGGTCCATCACCCCCTTTCTCTATAGCCCCCCAAGTCCTTCCCTGGGGCCTCCATGTGATCTTACCCATTGTTGGCTAACCGACCAAGCACTGGGGGCCAGGCAGGGTGAAGTAAAAAGAGCAGAGGCGGCGCCCCTGCCAGGGAGATAAGCTTTGTCTCCTTAGTGGCTTATGGTCTGAAGGTTGCTCACTCAGCCTTAGCTGTGGAGGGGTTACAGCTTCTGAAACCAGGCAGGGCGGTTCCCAACAGTGTAGACAAACAAAAATCCGGAACTTTTAAACTGTTTTCTTCCTCCACCAGTCCCTGGTAACCTCTGTTCTACTTTGGGTCTGTGAATTTCCTACTGTAGGTACCTCATGTAAGTGGAATCATTCAGTGTTTGTCTTTTTTATATCTGGCTTCTTTGACTTAGCAGAATATTTTCTCTCATCCATGTGGTGACATATGTCAGAATTTCATTCCTTTTTGTGGCTGAATGATTTCCCATTGTGTGTGTGTGTGTGTGTCACATTTTGTTCACTCACTCATCTGTTGGTGAACATTTGGGTTCCTGTCTGAACGAGTCCTGTTGTCAGTTCTTCTGGGTGAGCACCTAGGAGTGGACTTGCTGGGTCGTGGGGTAGTTCTGTGTTTGACGTTTGGAGGGATCTCCAGACTGTTTCCCACAGCAGCTCAACTGTTTTCGCTTTCGCTTTCTTGATAGTGTCCTTTGAGGCACAGAAGTTTTTTATTGATTATACCATTACAGTTGTTCTATTCCCCCCCTTCATTCCCCTCCACCCTGCACACCCCTCCCTCAACATTCCCCCTCTTTAGTTTATGTCCACGTGTCTCAAGTTCTTTAGATTCTATATTTCCCCTACTATTCTTGCCCTCCCCCCTATTTTTTACCTACCATCTATGCTATTTTCTGTGCCTTCTCCCCCCTTCTCCTCCTCCCACTTCCCTGTTTCTAACCCTCTATGTGTTCTTCATTTCTGTGGTTCCACTCCTGATCTAGCTGTCCTCTTGGTT
>NW_028078422.1:652986-850280 GCF_014824575.4 Sturnira hondurensis | reverse complement strand
AAGATGAGTCTCAGTATAGGGGCAGCCTCAGCCCCACAAAGGGCGCTCAGGGCGCCCTGCCGGGAAAGGGATAAAGGGACTTGTCTTTTGGCAGGATAGCTCAGTGCAGGGAGAGGCAGGAAAAGGTACCTTTAAGGGTGGTGATAGAAAGAACCTGGAAATTCCAAGAGAGAGGTTACTTCTGGGAGGGGAGAGAGAGAGGGAGAGAAGGCTGCTGGTGGGTGGGAGGGAGTCAGAACAGAGTTCAGAGAGGAGACCAGCTCTTCCCTCCCTCCCACGCTCGGTCCTGAGAGAGAAGGAACGGGGAGAAGGGGAGCCTCACTAACATGTTACATATCCAGGCCCTGAGGGACACAGGAATGGGAGGCTCTGCTAGGGAATTGGGGTGTGGCCAAGGACTTCAGGGAACCAGCTCAGTTTGTGACAAACACCTTCCTTCATTCACCAAGTATTATTCAGCCCCTGCTTTGTATGATGGGTGGTTCCAGGTGCCAGGCACAGGGCATTGGAAACAAATTCGAAAACAGCCCTTGGAGGAACTTTTACTGGGCTGGAGGAAGGGAGAGTAGTGGGAAGGGCTTACATATGTGGTATGCATCACATCGGTTACCAGAAAGTGAAGGAACCAAAGCCGGGTGAGAGCAGAGTGTAGGAGGGGGTTGCACTGAATGAGGTGGCCTGGAAAATCACATTTGAACAAAGACTTAAAGAAGTGAGGGCGGCAGTTATGTGAAGACTGAGAGGGGAGCAGTCAGTGAAAAAGGAAAACAGACACGCCCCATTTTCTCCGGTGCCATCTATGTCCCCGTTCACAAAGGCTTTGGCACAAGGCATTGAACTATGAAACCCACAATGACATCAAGGGAACGCTGTACTTCACTCCATTTAAAGACAGAGTGACATTGGCAGAATGGGTCACAAACTTAGTGCTATTAACTGTTACAGAAACAAAGTCACTTGAAACAATGAATGAGTAAGTATGTAGTAAACTGCAGGGACTTGGAGACGACAAGAGACCCGCCCAAGATCACACAGCAAATACGTGGCAAGGGCAGCTCTTCACCACATTCCATCTCGCACTCCAGCTTCTGTGCAGCTAGACCTGGACACAGAGACAATGAACTTGTAGCACAGAGGTGCTTCTTGACACTTGAATCCCACACCAACCCCCTGTTTCCATTGTTCCAAGTTTCAGGGAGAGAATGGACAGACCCTCAGTTGAGAGAATCCAGCTCTGATAGACAAGAGTGTTTCAAAGCCAAGGACAGGGCCGTGCCCCAGTCACCTACCAGGGCACTGGTCGGTTTCTGTCAATTGCAGCGGCCTTAGCCCCAAGCAGGAGACATTGCATTAACAGTGAATTCTGAAAATGGGCAAAGGATTCCAAAATTCCTAAACTCATACTTTTTTTGTTAGAAAGGAAGTTCCATGAGGTGGTTGAAAGTATGGGATTCAAACCTGGCTGTGACCTTCATTAGCTGTGTGACCTTCACAGCTGGGTGACCTTGGCAAAGAGGCCTGCAGTTAGCAACCATGACCGCCAGCCCACTGACTTGGACACATAAAAAGTGCAATTGCCTGTGTGTTTACGTGTGTGGTTACCTAATAGAGACCATTAGTGACGACCACCCTATGGCCTCAGCTGGAAGCTTTAGAAACACTACTCCAATGTTCATTACTGATTTGCAAGAAAAGGATAAGAATGACATCATGTGGATGAGGAAACTGAGGCTCAGAGAGAAGTAATTACCCAGTAACACTGTGAATAAGAGGATGGCTCAGCATTGAAATTCAGTCACTTGATTTCCCTGCTTCAATATTTTGAACTGAAAAGTGCCCCCAAATGATCGCAGGAGATCAACCAATGTAAATGCAAGTGTATTTAATAATGGCAATAAGTTCCCACCAGAAGACAGAATAGAGAATTACAGAGGGATTTCACAAATACAAAAGTCACGTGGGTAACAGAATCCAAAATACTGCAGTCAGCTGAGGACTGTGGGCCCTTCCACTGCCAGGTCCCTTAGGGGATGAGGCCTCCCCAGTGGGGAGATCGGAGTCACAGATTCACAGAATCTCAAAGAGGACACTGAAGACTGAGATCAGGGCCCAGCACCTGCCATGGGAGACGGGGTTCTGGGCTTCTGTGACCAGAGAAATAGAAACCAGTCGGTGGTGCATGGGGTCAGTGATCCAAGGTACCTTCCCAGGGCTCACATCTCTTGGTGCCAGACCAGGCCCTTGGAAGATCTTAGGGGAACGCATCCCATCAAAATGTCTTCGCTTCCGAGAGACGGGTTCTGGTCCTTGGAAAAGTACCCACGGCTGCTGGAGCACCCGTCGCACGCAGACTGCCCAGGTCAGGCCAGCAGCCGCAGAGTTCCCCGAGCTTCAGCGCCCACGGCTGGAGACCGGGTTGCAGGAAAGGGCATCACAGTGGAGCTCGTAGCAGGCCCCCGGCAGACCCGTGGGTCCTGGGGGGTCTGAGACAAGGCCCCGAGTGCACCACCTGCCTCAGGGTCCACGTGAACAGGCTCAGCAGGTTGGAGACCAGCCTGGCTTCCAGGCCTCCAGGCCAGTCCTGGAACCGGAGACGGAGACCGAGCGGGGCCGGGGCAGCAACTTCCTCCTGAAAAACTCCCCTTCGCCCGTCAGCAATGGACCTTGTGCTCCGGGCCGATCTCCACTCACTGGTCTCCCCACCGCTCCTTCCCGAGGTCCGCGGGCTCCACCTGCTCCCCCGCCGGCTCCACTCACGGCTCTCCGAGTTTGGGGGCGCCTCCTGGGTGACTGGAGGGACTTCCTCGAGGAACCTGGCCGCACCAGCTCCAGCTGAGGTGGGGACAGCAGGTAAACGAAAGACTCGAAGGACCGAATCCCCCACCGACTTCATGTGCGAGCCCCCCAGTCCCGTCTCGGATCTGGCGGCCCCACCTGGGGCAGGAGAGCGCAGAGCAAGCTGGTGGGGGTGGAGGCGTAGGGCGCGGGGACACTCACACAGGCCACCACGTCCCTCCGCGCGGCCGCCAGCAGCTCCAGGGTCGGCACGACGCCAGGAAACAACTCGGGGCTGGGGAGGCTGCTCAGCACGGCCTGGGCGTCCGAGAGGTCCCGGGCCACGAGGCCGAGTCGCGAGCAGGTCTGCGAGGACACCACCGAGTTGGTGGCTGCCCTGCCCCCGGCTCCCGGCTCCTGCCCTCATCCCCAACCCCGACCAACACCGAGGTCTCACCAAGGGCCGCGGGGGGTCCCTCCTTGGGCGGAAGGAGCAGTTGCGTGGCCTCCAGCCCAGTGTCTCTTCCTCCTGGGGTGGGGGATGGGGACAAGGGAGGGGTGAGGGGGCCTCTTCGCCAGGCCCCTTAAGCGCTGGGGTGTCGGAGATTCCTGGACGTGGACTGGGACTGGCAGATAGGGTCCTGGGTGTTGTGCGCTGAACTACGGAGCTCTCACGCGCCTAACCCCTGACCGAAACGCATCCCCTGGGGAGCCCGGCACCCCCGCGTGAGCCTAACCGGCCCACAAGAGGCGCCCATTTGTGACTGGCATGAAGGTACTTTCTGCGCTGAAGATGCCCGCAGCCCGCAAGGTCTCGTGGTCAGAATTCTGGACCCTGAGATCCGAGATGCTCCTGCGGGACGCTAGGGTCTCTCAGGGCAGGGTCCCCATCCCCGACCCGGGCAGGCCCAGCATCCCCTGGGACTGGGGGTCTGCGCATCACTCACATAGTGGTCCCTCAGGGCCTTGATCGCCACCAGCGTCCTAGGGTCAGGCCAGAGGTAGTGTCACAGGAGGCAGCGCCCGGGGTTCCCCACCACGTTCTCTGTCACCAAGACCCACGGCCCCACAGACACCGCGGCTGCGCCACTTGGTCTCGTTTCTGTTCCTGTAGAAAGTGAGGGACATCGGGGAGGCTGCGAGGAAGGCCCCGAGTCCAGCCCCTGCCTCTGGTTAGACTGGCAGAGGGACCGACCTCAGATCGCTGGCGCTGAGCACCCGCGGGGGGGAGATGCACTGGGCCCTGAGACCCCTGCTGCCCTGAGCCTCTGTCCCCTCACTCCTCACCTGCAACGTGCCCTCCGTGCCTCGTGCGAGGGCGGAGTCTGCCTTGTGCGAGGGCGGAGTCTGCCTTGTGCGAGGGCGGAGTCTGCCCTCCGGAGTGGTGCCAACTTTCTCCAGTGGGGCCTGCTCCCTCCAGGCGGCTCCAGTGTGGCCGGCTTGAGAAATGGTGAGCGGCTGGGCTTCCCGGGTCAGGTTAAGTTTTTGGAACATCAGCGCTGGCCGCTGGCCCAGTGGGATGCTGGCCTAGGCGTGAGGACTTTACCCTCCTGTCCCCAGGTGCCAGCCCTGGCGCTGCCCCAACTCTCTGTCACCAGTTTTGGTTCTGACCCCCTCTGAATCCAGTCTTTTCATCACCTTCCTTGTTTGTTTGTTTGTTCTAATATAGTAAGAAGCCCTTGTAAGTCCTTAATGTGTAGTGGGCCATGTGCTGTTCTAAGATACATACATCTCATTGAATTCTCAAAGAAGGACACTGCAAGGGGTGTCCTACCCTTGCTCCCACTTCATAGATGGGAAAACTGAGGGGTGGTAAAACGAAGGAACTCTTCTAAATACACAATTAGTGTCAGCGGGAGGATTGAACCTACATGCTGTTGAGCTTCAAAGCTTGTTCTCTGTGCTGAGTTCACCCCTAAATATCTGATTCGGTCTTCTCTCTCTCCATCGTTATTTCGTCCCATTTCTCTTCTTCCCTCTGTACATGCCATTTGTTTTTGTTTCTTTCTTGTCTCTCTGTCTCTGCTTTGTCTCATCCCTTTTTCTAACCAATATCCAGGCCATGGCCTCCCTGTCTCTCTCTGTTAGTCAGTCTCAATTTATCTCTTGTTTTTGTTTTAAAGTGAAATCTACTCTTTCCTTCTATGATAAAGTTAATAATGCAGGTTCATGACTAAAGCTTAGAAAATACAGAAATGCATAAAAAGAGACAAAAACCCACTTACAACTTCACCCACCTCTCTCCCTTCACCCCACACCTGGAACAATTTTACCAATGTGTTGAAATTCTATGTGTGTGTATAAATGATTTGTGACATCGTAGCACATTCATTTGAAAGATTTAGTCCATACGAAAGCATGCAAGTGGGAGAACTAAAGGAATCTTTCAATCCCACTTCCTGGAAGTAATTCTTTTTAACAGTTAGTAGCTATTAGTCCTCTTCCTGCCCCTCCACTCCTCTTTTTATGAGCGATTTCTCCCCGATGGAACCCGGCTCTGTGAAGATGGGTAGCCTGCTTTTTGTGTCTTACCATGACCTCTCCTCTGCATCTCCCCACATCTTTGACTACACCGTATCAGGGTCCTAGCAGGAAACAGCTGGCCCAATCAATTTAGGGTAACTTGAGGTGGGTTTCATACCAGGAGAGTTTACAAAGGGGTTTGAGAGTGAGGTGGGGGGTAGTACAAGGGCTTGGGTCCTTCCTGGGGGAGGGTCTGCCACCCCTAGGCCTGAAGAAAGGGGAGCAGGGAGGGAGTGCTTACCTGACCTGGGAAGGGCAGTCCTGTGCACAGGGCAGGGAAACAGACTAGTTGCCTTGGCCCTGAAGGGAGGAATAATTGCTCTGACCTCTCAGAGAATAGTGTCCTTCCCCTCTCCCTGGTCCTGCTGCTGGGCTACCCATTGGCTGCACCCAGTGGAGGGCAAGGGCCAGCTTCCCACAGCCCAGAGCAGGGTGGAGATGTGGGAAGAGTGGACCTGGCAGGGCAATGGACACCATGCCATATATACTGTTATTGATGCTCCCATTCAACAGGATGGCCAAGTAACCAATGTCCTTCAGGTGAGCATTGATGTTACTTGTGGTATTTTGCTAAAGCCATGGTTATCAAGGCTGGGGGAGAGGGAGGGACTAATCTCTCCATTCTGCTAACAATGTCTTTCATAGAGCTGCAGGTTTACATTGGAATGACGTCCAACTTAGCAATTCCTTTTTTCATGGATTATGCTTTTCATGTATGCAAAAGTCATCACCAAGCCCAACGTCCCTTAATTTTTTCCTATGACATATTCTAAAAGTTTTATAGTCTTGCACTTCATATTTGGGTTTATGATACATTTTGAGTGAATTTTTATGTAAAGTATAAATTCTGTAGTCAGATTTATGGTTTTTTTTGGCAGGTAAATATCTACTTGTTGCGATACCATTTGTTGAGAAGACTATCTTTTCTCCTTTGAATTACCTTTGCTTCTTCCTCAAAGACCAGTTCACTATGTTTCTGTGGTTCTGGTTCTTGGACTCTCCATTCTATTCACTCACTCGTCTACCCTTTCTTCAACACTCCACTGTCTCCATTACTGTAGCTGTAGAGTAAGTCTTGACATCAGGTAATGTCAGTCCTCCAACCTGGGTCTTCCCCTTTAGTATTGTGTTAGCTATTCTGGGTTATTCAAATATCAATATAAACCCTTAGTTTGTCATTTCCCACAAAATGACTTGCTCGGATTTTGATTGGGTTGTGTTGAATCGATAGATTAAACTGAAAAGAACTGACGTCTTGACAATATTGAGTCTTCGTATTCATGTACACGGAATCTCTCTCTCTCTCTCTCTCTCTATCTATGTATCTATCTATCTATCATCTATCTTATTTATTTTTATTGGCTTCTGAACCAGTTTTCTCAAACTGGGATCCTTAAGTCTCACAACACTTACTAGAGTGGCTGGAGGAAAATGCTTTTCTGGAGCAGAACTGTTGGAAAATGGCTGGTTAAATCATGTTTAGCAAGTTTCTCTGCAGCAGGACTTCTCAAGGCCTCTAACCTGCTAACATCCCGTGGCTCTCCAAGAGTGTGCTGGTTACTAGACCTTGGGACCCTTCTCCAAGAAACAGCTAATGAGCAGGAAATACCAGCTTTCTGAGCTGTGCAGCCAGGAACGGTTATTTTCCTGACAGTATTATTTTTCAAGCAAAATTATGTAAAAGCAAAAATGTACCCAATGGTGAAAATGAAAGCTGTAATTAGAGATAATTATTGACAACTAGAACATGATCCACTCTACCTTGGATGGCACTTTCTAGTTTTCCAAGGGAATTTTCTGCATTTTCCTCAGCATCACTCACCCTTCCCAGATGAGGAATGGATGATTGGAATTATTGGCCCCTTTCACAAAGAATGCTGCTGTCTGGGGAAATATCTCTGTTATGAGATCTTTGATTTTTTTCACAGGTTTTTGTGGTTTTTCCCATATA
This sequence comes from Sturnira hondurensis, assembly GCF_014824575.4. NCBI lineage: Eukaryota > Metazoa > Chordata > Mammalia > Chiroptera > Phyllostomidae > Sturnira > Sturnira hondurensis. The sequence goes on along the minus strand of NW_028078422.1, from coordinate 843,031 downwards.
GAGTTTGTTTATATTTTGTTAGATTCTTACCTAGGTATTTCATCTTGGAAGTGCTAATAAAAATGTTGTTTTTAATTTCAAGTTAAAGCTGTTCATTGCTATTATACAAGAAAGCAATTGACTTTTGTACATTAAGGTTGTGTCTTGCAACTTTGCTATAATCACTTGTTGGCTCAGAAATGTTTTTAAATGAATAATATTAAATACATAGGAGTATAAAGAAAACTGATTACATTGTAACACAGTTACCAAAACATAAAAACAACACTGCGATAGGTAATATACTATGTTATTACTACATTAGATAGCAAGATACAGCAACAGGTTTAATAACTACTGTAGTGGAGGTAGTAATGAGAGTAAATGATGCTTCAGGGTATGTGCCATGAAAACATCTATGGCTTCTTTTAGTGACAAAGTCACAGGTTGTGCTAATAATATTGTGGCACAATTGCTATTATTTCTTACAGTCCTAATGGAAGGAATACAAAATTGTGGTGACAGGTTGGTGAGGATAAAAATGCATTTTTTCGGACTTCTGCCAAGATGGAGGCATAGGTGGAAACACTGTGCCTTCTCCGACAACCAAGTTTGAATACAACAAAGGTTTGGAGAACAAAGACGCAGCCAAAGAACAGAAAATTGAACTATATGGAAGTGTGACAACATCCAACTGTTCAACTGGACCGGTAAGAGGGGCGGAGCCAGCAGCAGAGTGGGGACAGGCAAGAAAGATCCCCCAACCCCAGGCGCTCAGGCAGCTCTGCATCGGGCTGACCCAGTGAGGGCTCGGGCAGTGGGCTGGCTGTGGTCACACATTCCCGCGCAGATAAACCAGCAGGGAAGTGAGCAGTGAGACAGACTGTGCAGGCCCCAGCGGCGAATCCAGTGAGGGTGTGGGTCAGGCTGACCACAGTCGCACTTTTGCCCACAGATAAACCAGCAAGAGTACTGAGCTGTGAGATGGACCGCGCAGGGAGGCAGCAGAGGGGACCGCCACTGGGGACCACCATTGGTTTCCTTTGACCCTGCCCCCACATACAGCATCACAACCCAGCCACTGAGTTGCCCCAGCCTGGTGATCACCTAGGGCTCCGCTCCTCATTCGTAACAGGCACAAACAGTCCAAAATATGGCTCAAGAGGAACTCAAAGCCCCAGAGCCTATAATTCTAAGCAAAAAAGAAATAGCGAGCCTCTCAGATGCACAGTTCAAAACACTGGTGATCAGGATGCTCACAGAACTGGTTGATTATAGACACAAATTAGAGGAACATATGAAGGCTAAACTAATTGAAATGAAGGGAAATGAACAGGAAACCAATAGTGATGGAAAGGAAACTGGGACTCAAATCAATGGAGTGGACCGGAAGGAAGAACAAAACATCCCAACAGAATTCAAAAAAATGAGGAGAGGCTTAGGAACCTCCAGGACATCTTTAAACATTCCAACATCCGAATTATAGGGGTACCAGAAAGGGAAAAGAAACAGCCATGAATGGAAAACTTATTTGGACAAATAATAAAGGAGAATTTCCCCAGTCTGGCAAAGGAAATAGACTTCCAGGAAATCCAGGAAGCTCAGAGAGTCCCAAAGAAGTTGGACCTAAGAAGGAACACACTAAGGCACATCATAATTACATTAGCCAAGATGAAAATGAAGGAGAGAATCCTAGAAGCAGCAAGAGATAAGGGGACGGTCACCTACCTACAAAGGAGAGCCCATCAGACTGTCAGCTGATTTCTCAAAAGAGACTTTATAGGCAAGAAGGGGCTGGAAAGAAGTACTCTAAGTCATGAAATCCAAAGACCTACAGCCAAGATTGCTCTATCCAGCAAAGCTTTCTTTTAGAATGGAAGGGCAGATAAAGTGCTTCTCAGATAAGATCAAGTTAAAGGAGTTCATTATCACCAAGCCCTTATTATATGAAATGTTAAAGGGACTTATCTAAGAAAAAGAAGATGAAAAATATGAACAGTGAAAGGACAGCAAACTCACAGTTATTAACAACCACACCTAAAACAAAAGCAAACTAAGTGGACAGCTAGATCAGGAGTGGAACCATAGAAATGGAGATCACATGGAGGGTTAGCAACAGGGGAGTGGGAGGAGAAGAAGGGGGAGAAGGTACAGAAAATAGTATAGACAGTAGGTAGAAAATAGATAAGGGGGCGGGCAAGAATAGTAGGGGAAATATAGAATCTAAAGAACTTGAGGCACGTGGTCATAAACTAAAGGGGGGAATGGTGGGGGAGGGGGTATGCAGGGTGGAGGGGAATGAAGGGGGAAATAGAACAACAACTTTAATAGTACAATCAATAAAATATATTTTAAAAATGCATTTTCCCCATGCATGTTCACTCTTTCCCAAGTCCTGTTGGGGGGGTGGTTCATGAACCCCAAGTTAAGCTATACCTACAGCAGTTACCCAGGATGAAATGGATCTATAGGAATGGACATGCAAAACCCCTCAAGATTTATTATAGAGTGAAGAAAGTAAATTGCTGAGCAATACACTTGGTGTGACATATTTGTGTTTGGAAGCACTCACACACACAGAAGTAGTTCAGTGAAGGACAGTAGCCTTTTCAACAAATGGTGCTGGAGCAATCGGTTATCCACAGGCCAAAAAATGAACCTTGACCCAAACCTCACACCTAAACTAAAAATGACCTCCAAACGGATCATGGACTTCGATGTAACAAATAAAGGTATAAAACTTTTGGAAAAAACTACAAGAATACTTTTTGGATCTATGCATAGGCAAAGAGTTCTTAGTCTTGACACCAAGGGCTCAATCCATAAAAGTCAAAATTGATCACCTGGCCTGACAAAGGACTGGTATCTAGAAGAGATAAAGAACTCTCAAAACTCAACAGTAAAAAATTAAACAATCCACTTAGAAGACGGACAAAAGACACAAAGGCACATTTCACCAAAGTGGGTGCACAGAGGAGAAACAGCACATGAAAAGGTGCTCAATACCACTAGCCTGTAGAGAAATGCAAATTCAAACCACAATAAGACATCATTACACACCTAGCAGGATGGCTAAAATTAAAAAAAAATTGTGATAGCAAATACTAGTAGGAGGCAAAGAAACTGCATCACCCATACACAGTTGTTATGAATGCAAATGGCACAGCCACTCTGGAAAATAGTTGGGCAGTTTCTTACCAAACTAAACATGCAAATACCATATGATGCAGTAATCGTATTCCTGGACACTTGTCTCAGAGAAATGAAGACTTATCATCCCACAGAATCCTGCACCTGAGTGCTTATAGCAGCTTTATTTGCAAAACAGTCAAAAACTGGAAACGATCCAGATGTTCTTTAACAGGTGGTATTTAAACAAAGTGCAGCATATCCGTGCCATCAACAATAAATAGGAGCAAAGCCTTGATACACACAGCTATCTGGGTAAGTCTCCAAAGAACTATGCTGAGTGAAAAAGCTCATCCCCAAAGGCAACCTATTGTATGATTCCACTTACACAGCATTCTGGAAATGACATCAGTGATTGCCAGGGGGTAAGCAGCAGAGTCACGTGACTATTGAAAAGGCAACATGGGGGACCTTTGTGGTGATGGAATTTTCTGTATCTTGACTGTATCAGTGTCAATATCCAGGCTGTGATATTGTGTTACATATAGTTTTGCAAGTGGTCACCATGGAGAAGGGGAGCTGGGTAAAAGGCACACAGAATCTCTGTATCATTTCTTACAATGTCATGCAAATCTACAATTATGTCAAAATAAAAAGTTTAATCAACACAATCACACACAAGCATTGTATATTTTGGGGGGAGCTATATGAGGTATATCAAGATATGTGACCCATATTGATTAATAGTGAGGTGTCTGTGGGGAGGGCATGGGAATTGAAGGGATGATCATCGGAATACCTCATTTTAGCAATACTATTTTCATTTCTCCCAAGGAGAAGAAATTCTACCTGAGTGAGTAGAACAACAAACTCATTGGATATGAGGAAAATACTAGCTCCTTGATTGCTTAACTCCTGGTAGGGTAGACAGTTTTTGAGAGCTTTCTTAGAATAGAGTCCATTGGTCTGACCTCTAGACCTGATGATAGTGGCTGAGTAGAACACTGGACTGGCCCTCCACCACTCTGCCACTGTGCAGGCGACCTCTGTTGACCCCTCCACATTGATCTGTGGCCTGTACTGGGTCCTGGGATACAGCATCTTGGAGGCTCCCCAGCCCTCTGGTTTGTGGTTGGGTTCAGCCAATGGGAAGTGCTGGCAGGGGATATGGAGGGAGGAAGAAGAGCAAGGCTGGGGGATTATCCTGAGTTCCCCTGGTTCCCCCCCCTGCAGAGCTGAGGTGTGACAATGGCCGTGTTCCTCAATCTAGAGTCACACTGTCTGACTCACCTCACCCAGGATGGTCCCTGCTCTCCATGGAGCTAGCCTCTGGGTGCATCACCAGTCCTGGTTGGTTGCCTTAACTCTTCTCACCTTTCCCCAGGTTAAACATTTCAGCTTTCTGCAGACATATTTTTTTCTGCTGTTTTTCATTGAATTCTTTATGAAGGTAATAGTAGTTTTGTATGCTTTACAAGAAATAATACAGAGATCACCTGTGCACTGTCTCCCCAGGTTTCCCCAGTAGTTACAGTGAACAAAATATGGGGAGGGAAAGAACAGAATAGAAAATGGAGAAGCCAAAGAACTTATATGGGGACTTTAGGCCAAGATGGAGACGTAGGTGGAAATAGTGTACCTCCTTGCAAGACCAGATTTAAGAACAACAAAGATTTAGAAACAAACACACAACCAGAACAGACAGAAAATTGAACTGGACTGAAGTCCGACAACAACAAACCATTCATCCACACAGGCAAGAGGGGCGAAGTTGGTGGACAGCAGACAGGGATCCTGGCAGGAAAAGGCAGTGGTTGACAACCCGGGTGCGGGGAGGAAACCAGCAAACCCAGTGAGGTGCACAAGGCGGTTGACTGACCAAGGACACACATTCACGCACAGATAAACCAGGCAAAAAACGGGCAGTGAGACAAACCGCGCAACCCAGGGCCCCAGCAATGGGAAAGCCTAAAAGCACCAATTGAAAACACTTGCATGGGTTGAGGTGCCAGGGGAGACTCCCAGACTCATAGGAGTGTTCCTTGGAGAGACCCATAGAGTCCTGGAACATGCAAAAACCCACCCACCCAGGAACCAGCATCAGAAGGGCCCAATTTGCTTGTGGGAAGTGGCAGAGGGGACTGAAATCCGAGAGACAGTAGAGCAAGTGCCACTGTTCCCTCTCTTTGACCCCACCCCCACATATAATGTCACAACCCAGTGATGTAGGTTGCCCTACCCTGGTGAACACCTAAGGCTCCACCCCTCATATGTAACAGGCATGACCTGACCAAAAATGACTCAATCAGAAGAACAAATCAAAGCCCCAGAGCTAATACTTTTAAGCCACCAAGAGATAGCCAACCTATCAGATGCACAGTTCAAAATACTGGTGATCAGGATGCTCAGTGAACTGGTTGATTTTAGTTGTATTTTAGATGAAAAAATAAAGGCTTCACTAAGTGAAATGATGGGGAATGTACAGGAAACCAATAGTGATGGGAAGAAAACTGGGACTCGAATCAATGGAGTGGACCAGAAGGAATAAAGAAACACCCAAGGAGAAAAGAATGAAGAAACAAGAATTCAAAAAAATGAGGAGAGGCTTAGGAACCTCCAGGACATCTTTAAAGATTCCAACATCCAAATTATAGGGGTATTAGAAGGGGAAGAGGAAGAGCAGCAAGTGGAAGACTTATTTGAACAAATAATAAAGGAGAACTTCTCCAGTCTGGCAAAGGAAATAGACTTCCAGGAAGTCCAGGAAGCTCAGAGAGTCCCAAAGAAGGTGGACCCAAGGAGGAACACACCAAGGCACATCATAATTACATTAGCCAAGATAAAAATGAAGGAGAGAATTCTAGAAGCAGCAAGAGATAAGGGGACAGACACCTACAAATGAGTTCCCATCAGACTGTCAGCTGATTTCTCAAAAGAGACCTTACTGGCAAGAAGGAGTTGGAAAGAAGTATTCCAAGTCGTGAAAGGCAAGGACCTACATCCAAGATTGCTCTATCCAGCAAAGCTTTCTTTTAGAATGGAAAGGCAGATAAAGTGCTTCTCAGATAAGGTCAAGTTCAAGGAGTTCATCATCACCAAACCCTTACTATATGAAATGTTAAAGGGACTTATCTAAGAAAAAGGAGTTTAAAAATATGAACAGTGAAAGGACATCAAACTCACAGTTATTAACAACCACACCTAAAACAAAAGCAAACTAAGAGGACAACTAGATCAGGAGTGGAACCATAGAAATGGAGATCACATGGAGGCTTAGCAACAGGGGAGTGGGAGGAGGAAAAGGGGGGAGAAGGTACATAGAATAAGTAGCATAGACGGTAGGTAGAAAATAGACAGGGGGAGGGCAAGAATAGTATGGGAAGTGTAGAATCTAAAGAACTTGTGACACATGGACATGAACTAAAGGGGGGGAAGGTGTGTGGGAGGGGGTGTGCAGGGTGGAGGGGAATAAAGGGGGGAAATGGGACAACTGTAATGGCATAATTAATAAAATATATTAAAACAAAAAGAACTTATATGCATGACACATGAACATGAACTAAAGGAGCAAAATGCTGGAGTGAATGGAGGTACTAGGCAGGGGTGGTTAAAGGGGGAATAGAATGAAAAGATTCATTCTGAATAGACTGGCTTAGCTCAGATGGCCACCCTAGGCCCAGTCACTATGTCTGGGGAGGGCAACTGAGTGGCTGCAGCCAGATCACATGCCCCGTGCCCAGAATAAGGGGCTGGAGTCACCTTTCCCAAGAGATTTGGGTCTCCAACTAAATGGGGGATTTGGGGAAAGGTGGGGGATGGGTAAGGGAAGTTTGGAAAGTATGCTGCATGAACATCTTGGAGGATCTTTTCTCATATTTCCAATTTTCGGGGTCCTTATGTTTTTATCATCTTGATGCTCCTTAAAACATCTATACGTTTGAATTTATACACTGAAAAAGAAAACGATATCGATGCTAAGGAAGACACAGATCTTCAAAGCAGTCATAACTTGCCTATAATTATATTTATTAATGAATTTAATGATTATTAATTAAAAATGGTCTCACATAGGAATTGTGAATAAACTTGCCCAAAACACTCCTGAGCTGTTCTGTATGTGGGTAGATTAGTCTCTGCAGACAAGAGAAGGCAGAACTTCACTGATCACAAGCAGACAGCCTGGGATCGATGCCTGAAGCCACATCTCTGAGCTGTGTGAGCAGCATTCAGAGCCTCTCTGTGCTTCAGTTTCCTCATATGTAAAATATCAGCCAGTGAGAGAATCTTGTCATGGTGTTAATGAGGAGGACAACACAACAAACAGAAGAGAAGGGTTCCAAGTGCGGCCTAGCATGCGAGCAGTGCTCAGTCTGTATTAGTTGTAATTATTACTATCAGTGATTGAGAAAAACATGTCTGTAATTCCAGTTTAAACAGCAACTTTATAATAATTTTTATGTAGTTGCCAACAGCATAACTACATTTCAGTAAATGAATGACAGAATGCACACACTACAGTGGTCTTCTATGATTACAATGGAGGTTGGAAATTTCTATCGCCAATGACCTCATAGCTGTCATAGTGCAAAAAATTAGTCACTTGTTTTTGGTGATGTTGCTGGAGACAAATCTCTTGCACTGCCAGTGTATGAAAGTACAGCACATACAGTTACGTGTAGCTCATAATACTTGATGATGGTAATAAACAACCATGTTACTGGTTTATGTATTTGCTTTACTTTTAATCATTATTTTAGAGAGCATTTTTTTCCACATGCAAGAAGTATTTTTTGCTGTAGGACCTCCAGTCAAGATGGAGGCATAGGTAGATACACTTCGCCTCCTCACATAACCACAAGAAAAATTACAACTAACCTCAAAACAAATAACACCCAGAACTGCCAGAAAATTGAACTGCATGAAAGTCTGAGAACCAATGATTTAAAGAAGCCACATTTATCCAGATTGGTAGAAAGAGTGGAGATAAAGAATTGGGATAGAGAGGCAAGGAAACAAGGTGTGGCGAGGCAGCAGCTGCAGAATAGGCTGTCCCACATTTTCATGTGGTCAATAAAAATCAAGAGAGATACCCTGAGAGTGAATGATCCCACCTTAGGCTAGACTACACAGCTCAGGGTTCCAGTGCTGGGAAGATAAAGCTGCATAACTCTGGCTATAAAAAACCAGTGGGCTTTGGGGCAGCAGAAGAAACTTCCAGTTTCTCAGGAGAGTCCATTTAAAGTGCCTGCATGGACTTAGAATGCATGCAATCTTGCCCACTCTGGCAATCACCACCAGGTAACAGCTGGAAGGGTGCCAGTCACATACAGGAAATGGGTTAAAGAACTGGAAATAGGATGAGTGGTGGGCAAACCTCCAGAAGCCAGGCAGCAGTATTGTCCCCTCTCTGAGCACCCGACAAATCAGAGAAACAAAACAGTAAAACGGGTTGCCCCACTCTGGCAAATACCTAAGGCTCTGCACCACACAACAGGTGCGCTAAGACAGGAAGTTAAAGCAGAACTACTTAACACACAGAAACAAACACAGGGAGGCTGCCAAATTGAGGAGACTAAAAAAATATAGCCTAAATGAAAGAAGAGAACAAGACCCTAGAAAAAAACCTAAACAAAATGGAGCTAGCCAACCTATCAAGTACAGAGTTCAAAATACTGATGATTAGGATGCGCAGGGAAATAAGAAGAAGTATGGCAGAAACACAAAGGAAGAAGTGAAGGTTACATTAAGTGAAATAAAGAAAAATCCATAGAGAGCCAACAGTAAAGAGAAGGAAGCCAGGATTCAAATCAAGGATTTGAGACAAAAGGAAGAAATAAACATTTAACAAGAACAGAAAGAAAAAACAAGAATTCAAACAAAACTCAATGAAAGTATAAGAAGGCCCTGGGACATCTCCAGACATGTCAATATCCAAATCATATGGGTGCCAAAAGAAGAAGAGAAAGAGCAAGAAACTGATAATTTATTTGAAAAAATAATGAAAGAAAAGTTCCCTAATTTTGGCTAAGGAAATAGACATGTAATTCTAGGAAGCACAGAGAGTCCCAAACAAGTTGGACCCCCCAAAAAACCACATCAAGACACATCATAATTAAAATGCCAAAGGTTAAAGATAAAGAGAGAATCTTAAAAGCAGGAAGAAGAAAGCAGTGTGTTTGAAAGCTGGTTTCTTAAGCAAGAACAACAACAACAACCACCACCTTTGCAGACAAGAAGGGCCTGGCAAGAAATATTCAAAGTGATGAAAAGCGAAGACTTACAACTTAGATTACTCTATCCAGCAAAGCTATCATTTAGAATGGAAGGGCAGATAAAGTGCTTCCCAGACAAGGTAAAGCTAAAGGAATTCATCATCACCAAGTCATTAATACATGAAATGTTATAGGGACTTTTCAAAGAAAAGGAAAATCAAAACTATGAACAGTAAAATGGCAACAAACTCACAACTAGCAACTGAATCTAAAAAAAACCCCAACCAACCAAAACCAAAAAGTAAGCAAACAACCAGAATAGGAATAGAATCATAGATATGGAGATTATTTGGGGGATCATCAGCTGGGAGAGAAAAGAGTGAGAATAAGGGAAAAGGTGCAGAGATTAAGCAGCACAAATTGGTAGGTACAAAACAGTCAGGGGCATGTCAATAATAGTACAGGAAATGGGGAAGCCAAAGACCTTACATGCACAACCCATGGACACGAACTAAGGGGCCAGGGATTGCTGGAGGGAAGGGAGTAATGGGTGGAGAGGGCACAGGTGGAAAAATTGGGGAAATGTAATAGCATAGTAAATAAAATACACTTTAAGAAAGAAATGTTTGCTGCTGTAAACAGTATAGGATGTCATGCCGGCAGTGGCCTCGTACATCCTGTTTACCGTTCTTGATAGCATCCTTTTCTCTTGAGCTTGATTTAATCTCACGTTGTTTTTTGTTCACTGTGGCCCCAAGTGTACAAATTCCATCGCTAATGCTGTTTGTAAGAGGCCACAATGAGTGACACACCTGGAAATAACATTAAAAGTGATGAAGGACTATGAAGGTTGAAAATCACTGATAGCTATTCCTTGCCACTTAGGCAGGTCAAGTTTCACCAGAGCCATGATATTGAGAAAAAACCCCAACTGATGGGAGCTGTTAAAGAATCAGCTTCATCGACAGCAATGAGACTAATAAAAATTCGAGGAGGGCCTACATCAGACATGGAGAAACTGCTGATGACCTGGATTGAAGACCAGACACAGAGGTGTGTGCATCCCTCTCAGCCCCATGAGGATCACCCAAAGCAAAAACTCTGTTTGCAATGCTGAAAGCAAAGACAGGACCCAACTATGATCTTGAATTTACTGCCATCTCTAGGTCATTTAAACTAGATGATAATCATTATGCATCACATACTGTGAACGTGAGTGGTGAGTCTGCAGGTGTGAAGGCAGCTGAAGCATATTTGGGAAGTCTAGATAAGCTGATTATGAAGGAAAATTATTTATCAGAGCAAATATTCCATATGAAAGGAACCTCCATATGCGGGAAATGGATGCCTGAAAGGATCCTCACCCATAAGGACAAGGTGATGCCAAGTTTCAAGCCTTTTAAGGACAAGAGAACAGTGTTACTTGGGGGCGATATTGCAGGCCACAGACTGGAACCCTCTGTGATCCGGCACCCTGGGAACCCCAGGACCTTCAAGCATATCAATAAGCACACCCAGCCAGTGTACTACAGAAGCAAAAAAGTCACGGGTGACCCAGCTCCTCATCAAAGATGCCCTGCTGAATTGCTATGCTGACAAAGTGGGGAAATATGTATGGTGAATAACACACCTTTCAAGATTTTGCTTATTAATAATAATGCTCCCAGACATCTTCCTTTTATTGGTGATCTTCATTCCAACACCAAGTAGTGTTTCCCTCTCCAAATACCTCCTGTTTGGTCCAACCAACAGATCAAGATTTACAGCAGCTCTGAAGTCCACTGCCTGAGGAGGGCCTTTGCCCAGGCTATTGCTGCAGCAGAGGACGCCACTGATGCAACACCTATGACTGTATCAAGAACTCAGCTTGCACGTGGGGTGATGTCACCATGGTCTGTTTGACTGGCATCTGGAAGACTCTCCAGAGGGTGTTTACAACGTCAAAGGATTTGCCAAGGATGAAGAGATTGCCAAATTCCTCAAGGTGGAGATTAAGATGGCAAACACCCTTACTCTGCATGTGGGTGAGGATGACACTGGGGTCGTTCCTGAGGACCTGATTAATTAGGAGCTGGAACAGGAACTCATTACTGAAGAAGAGGGAAGAAAAAAGGAGAGAGTAGGAGAAGAAAAAAAGATGAACCCTCCAAAAATTCACAGTGAAGTAAATAGCAGATTTGCAGACCTCAACAAGCTCCTTAAAAAGTTTGAAAACATGGTCCCCCACAACAAAAGGTTTCTGCTAATAGAGAGGAATGTTCATGATGCATTATGTACTTACAAGGAAATCTGCGATGGAGGAAAACAAGCCAAGCAAAGCCCCAGGGACGTATTTATGACCAGACTGACACCTCCTCAAGGGGAGCCTCAGGCAGGCCCTTCAGGAGGTCGTCCCAGAAGACACTGTTATCATGGGCCAGGCCGGCTCTGTGGGTGCCCCTGTCCCCGAAGCCTTTCCAGAGGCACAGGCGTGGAGGCAGAAGAAAGTGACACGGTGATCCTGACTCTATGTTGGCTTAGGGTAGTGTATGTGCTTGCACCTTCCCTTTTAGCAGAAGAGTTTAAAAAGTAAAATAGAAATTAAATAGAAAAAGTTTATAGAATAAGGATATAAGGAAATAAAATATTTTTGTACAGCTGTACAATATTTGCCTTAAGCTAAGTGTTGTTACTAAAGAGTAGAAAAGGGAATATAAAACAGAAAACTGTACTTGAATAAGAATTAAATTTAAAAAATCTATTTAAAAATAAACTAAACTAAAATAAAATTTCAACCAAAAAAAGAGTAGAAAAGTTAAAATTTTTAAAAGTTTATAGAGTAAATGTTACAGAAAGCTAAGGTTACTTTCTGATTTCAGAAAGAAAAATATTCCTAATCAGCTTAGTGTGGCCTAAGTGTGCGGTGTCTGTAACGTCTGTGGTGGTTGACAGTACTGTCCCAGGCCTTGCATTCACTCAGCACTCACTCACTCACTCGCTGACTCACCCTGAGCAGCTTCCAGCCCTGCAAGCTCCGTTCATGGTAAGTGTCCTCCTATAGAGCTGTTCCATTTGAAAAATCTGTTTCTATCATGTTTTTACTGTACCGTGTCTGTTTAGAAAACATAGAAACCATTGTAGCCATTGCATCACAATTGGTACAGTATTCATACAGTCACGTGCCACCCAGGTTTGTGGCCTAGGAGCCACTGGCTGTACCACAGGGCCTGGGTGTGTGCCAGGCTGTGCCGCCCGGATTTGGGGACGGGCACTCACTGATGCTCGTCCATGACGGATCGCCTAAGGACGCATTTCTCAGATGTGTCCCCAGAACAAAGATCCAGATGAGGGACAACCAGAGAGAAGGGTGAATATTCATGCAGAAATAGAAGGAAAGAAGACAGGAAGAGACAAATGCAATAAAAGAGAGGGCACTGGAAACGGCCAGCATGAACTCCCCAAGCAAACTCTTGTCTGGGCACCTCTGCCAAGTCTGTAGCTTCCAAGAGAAGGAAATGCTGTGTTTTCTGTTCACTCCTAGAAGGCAAAGGAAAGACCAACACAAGCAGAAAAGACAAACACACGTTCAGAAAACAGAAACAAACAGTTGCCTAAGGCTAGAGACTTGGGGCAGCGCCATGGTTGGCACCCAGGGACCCGTGGGTAAAGTCCCGGCCCGGGCCAGCATCCCACTGGGCCAGTTGCCAGCGCTGATGTTCGAAAACTTAACCTGATGGGGGAAGCCCAGCTGCGGTTCATAAAAGCCGTCATGGAGGGAGCAGGCCCTGTTGGACAAGGTGGACACCACTCCGGACGCCTCACAGTGGACAGTACAAGGCAGACTCCGCCCTCGCACGAGGCACGGAGGGCACGTTGCAGGTGAGGAGTGAGGGGACAGAGGCTCAGGGCAGCAGGGGTCTCAGGGTCCAGTGCATCTCCCCTCCATGGGTGCTCAGCGCCAGCGATCTGAGGTCGGTCCCTCTGCCAGTCTAACCAGAGGCAGGGGCTGGACTCGGGGCCTTCCTCTCCTCCTCCCCGATGTCCCTCACTTTCTACAGGAGCAGAAATGAGACCAAGTGCCGCAGCCGCGGTGTTCATGGGGCCGTGGGTCTTGGTGACCCTGAGTGTGGTGGTGGACGGGGGCGAGGCTGAACCCCAGCGCTGCCAACTGTCGCACTACCGCTGGCTGGCCCCCAGGGCGGTGGTGGCGATCAAGGCCCTGAGGGACCACTATGTGAGTGATGCGAAGACCCCCAGTCCCAGGGGATGCTGGGCCTGCCCGGGTCGGGGATGGGGTCCCTGCCCTGAGAGACCCTAGCGTCCCGCAGGAGCATCTCGGATCTCAGGGTCCAGAATTCTGACCACGAGACCTTGCGGGCTGCGGGCATCTTCAGCGCAGAAAGTACCTTCATGCCAGTCACAAATGGGCGCCTCTTGTGGGCCGGTTAGGCTCACGCGGGGGTGCCGGGCTCCCCAGGGGATGCGTTTCGGTCTGGGGTTAGGCGCGTGAGAGCTCCGTAGTTCAGCGCACAACACCCAGGACCCTATCTGCCAGTCCCAGTCCACGTCCAGGAATCTCCGACACCCCAGCGCTTAAGGGGCCTGGCGAAGAGGCCCCCTCACCCCTCCCTTGTCCCCATCCCCCACCCCAGGAGGAAGAGACACTGGGCTGGAGGCCACGCAACTGCTCCTTCCGCCCAAGGAGGGACCCCCCTCGGCCCTTGGTGAGACCTCGGTGTTGGTCGGGGTTGGGGATGAGGCTCAGCAGGAGCCGGGAGCCGGGGGCAAGGCCGCCACCAACTCGGTGGTGTCCTCGCAGACCTGCTCGCGACTCGGCCTCGTGGCCCGGGACCTCTCGGACGCCCAGGCCGTGCTGAGCAGCCTCCCCAGCCCCGAGTTGTTTCCTGGCGTCGTGCCGACCCTGGAGCTGCTGGCGGCCGCACGGAGGGACGTGGTGGCCTGTGTGAGTGTCCCCGCGCCGTGCGCCTCCACCCCCACCAGCTTGCTCTGCGCTCTCCTGCCCCAGGTGGGACCCCCAGATCCGAGACCGGGCTGGGGGGCTCGTAGATGAAGTCGGTGGGGGACTCGGTCCTTCGAGTCTTTCGTTTACCTGCTGTCCCCACCTCAGCTGGAGCTGGTGCGGCCAGGTTCCTCGAGGAAGTCCCTCCAGTCACCCAGGAGGCGCCACAAAACTCGGAGAGCTGTGAGTGGAGCTGACGGTTAAGCGGGTGGGCATCAGGGGCGGGGCTGCGTGAGCAGGGACTCTGTCCGGAACAGAGGACGGTTTGGGAATGGATGGAGGAGAGTTTTTCTGGAGGAAATTCCTGCCTCAGCCTCGCTTTGCCTCCTTCCTGGCTTCCAGGACTCGCCTCGATGCCACCAAGCCCGGGTCATCTTCAACCTCCTGCGCCTGCTCACGTGGGACCTGAAGCTGGTGGCGCACTCGGGGCCTTGTCTCTGACCCCGAGAAGCCTCCATGGGGAAGGTGATGGTCGCGATCGTGGCTGGGGCGCCCTTTCCCGGAGCCTCCACCCGGACGCAGGGAAGCTCAGGGGACTCGGTCTCCGCCTGCCAGCCTCCGTCGTTTGAGCCGGGTGCGCGAGGAGGAGCAGACACACGTCTCCCCCGACAGCAAAGACATTTCCACCTGATGCGTTCTCCTAAGATCTTCCAGGGGCCTCCTCTGGCACCAAGAGACTTGAGTCCTGGGTCTACACAGTACGCTGACTGCACGCACCACGGACCGGTCTCTACTTCTCTGGTCACAGAAGCCCAGAACGCCGTCTCCCAGGGCAGGTCCCGTTGCCCTGAACTCAGCCTTCAGCATCTGCTTTGAGATTCTGTGAATCTGCGACTCTGATCTCCCCACTGGGGAGGCTTCATCCCCTAAGGGACCTGGCAGTGGAAGGGCCCACAGTCCTCAGCTGATTGCAGTATTTGGGATTCTGTTACTCACGTGACTCTTGTGTTTGTGAAATCCCTCTGTAATTCTCTATTCTGTCTTCTGGGGTCTATTCTGTCTTCTCTATTGTCCATTATTAAATACACTTTCATTTACGTTGGTTGATCTCCTGCGATCATTTGGGGGCACTTTTCAGTTCAAAATGCTAAACCAGGGAAATCAAGTGACCAGTTTCAATGCTGAGCCATCCTCTTAGTCATGGTGTTACTGGGTATTTACTTCTCTCTGAGCCTCAGTTTCCTCATCGACACGATGTCATTCTTATCCTTTTCTTGCAAATGAGTAATGTACATGGGAGTAGTGTTTCTAAAGCTTCCAGCTGAGGCCATAGGGTGGTCGTCACTAATGGTCTCTATTAGGTAACCACACACATAAAAATACACAGGCGATTGCACTTTTTGTGTGTCCAAGTCAGTGGGCTGGTCATCACAGTTGCTAACTGCAGGTCTCTTTGCCAAGGTCACCCAGCTGTGAAGGTCACAGCCAGGTTCGAATCCCATACTTTTAAACCACCTTCTTGAACTTCATTCTAAAAACACAAGTATGAAGTTTAGGAATTTTGACATATTTTTTCTTTTTCAGAACTCACTGTTGATGCAATGTTTCCTATGGGGTTTAAGGCCGCTGTGATGGACAGGAAATGACCAGTGCCCTGGAAGGTGACTGGGGCACGGCCCTGTCCTTGGCTTTGAAACACTCTTGTCTATCAGAGCTTGATTCTCTCAACTGAGGGTCTGTCTACTCTCTCCCTGGAGTTTTGAGTAAATGGAAAATGGGTTAGGGGTGGGAGTTAATCATCAAAAAGCACCTGACGCCTCTGTGCTACAAACGCATTGCTTCTAAATCCACGAGGTCTAGCTGCACAGAAGCTGGACAGCACAGGGTTACTCCTTGGCTGTCAGAAGAAGGTTGCTTAGAATCTTGCCTCCATCACTTGCTTCTTTTCTGAGTCCCCACATCGACTCAGTATTATTTAAAAAAAAAATTATTTCAAGAAACTGTGAGTATAGAACAGGTCACAACACTAAGCCTCTCTTCTCCTGCCAGCGTGACTCCATATTTAAAATGTAGGGAGAGTCCATTGTGCCCTTGGTGACTTCAATACTGCAGGTGGCACTGGCTTTGCGATGACATGAGTCATAAATACCTGACAAAGCAAGGCTGTTTCTGTTTTCCTTCTACATACGTCTTTCCCTCGCCTCTTGAAGGCTTTGCTCACATGTGATTTCTCAGGCCACCTCGCTCAGTGCAGCCCCCTCCTACCCTCGGCTGTCACTGGGCTTCAGTTCTTTCATTTCCCGTCCCTGATGGATTGTGCACCATGGGCTTAGCCCATCCCCTGTTCTCTCAATCCCTCCTCTCTAGTAAAAGTTCCTCAAAGAGTTGTTTTCTAGGTTTTTTCCCCTCCAATGCCTGCCTGGCACCTGGAACCATGCCTGATGCAAAGCAGGGGCTGAATAATACTTGGTGAATGAAGGAAGGTGTTTGTCACAAACTGAGCTGGTTCCCTGAAGTCCTTGGCCACACCCCAATTCCCTAGCAGAGCCTCCCATTCCTGTGTCCCCGGGGCCTGGACATGTAACATGTTAGTGAGGCTCCCCTTCTCCCCGTTCCTTCTCTCTCAGGACCGAGTGTGGAAGGGAGGGAAGAGCTGGTCTCCTTTCTGAACTCTGTTCTGACTCCCTCCCACCCACCAGCAGCCTTCTCTCCCTCTCTCTCTCCCCTCCCAGGAGTAACCTCTCTCTTGGAATTTCCAGGTTCTTTCTATCACCACCCTTAAAGGTACCTTTTCCTGCCTCTCCCTGCACTGCGCTTTCCTGCCAAAAGACAAGTCCCTTTGTCCCTTCGCCTCAGGGCACCCTGAGCTCCCTTTGTGGGGCTGAGGCTGCCCCTACACTGAGACCCATCTGAGGACCTCACCTCCTGTATGTGACCCTGAATCTTGGTCAGTTTCTCTTTCCCTCCAGCTGCTCACCTGGCTCAAGGACCCGCCCTGCATGGGCTTCCCCAGCCTGGGGCCTCCCCTAGTGGCCAGTGTGTTTTCACTTTTCCTACATCAGCTGGGATTGCCCATCTCTCCAGGCTAAAAGCTGTACCATGGAGCTCAGGCAGCTGTTGCATTGGAGCAGAGCTGGAGGATCAGAGACGCAGACAGAGCAACAGACTGAGACCCAGCAGAGGAGACTGAGGTCACAGACACAAAACAAGGCTGAGTGAGAGACTCTGGTGACAGCCTCTCAGTGTACATTTGGATTCCCCTCTGCTGACAGAGACCAGAGACAGAGATGAGGATGCAGCTGGGTGAGCCCACACATCATTGCCCATGACGCCCGCCTCCCCACAGCCTCCATCCTCAGCCCCTGACACTGTCTGTGCCCTCATGTGTCTCTCCTTCTGTAACACAGACTTGCCTGTGGGTGGCATCCTGGTGCTGATGCTGATGACCACGGTGCTGACCAGGACAGGAGCAGTTCCTGTCCCCACGCCCCTCAGTACCCTCCCAGGTGCAAGGGGCTGCCCCATGGGCCAGTTCAAGTCTCTGTCCCCACAAGACATGAAGGCTTTCAGGAGGGCCAAGGACGCCTTGGTGAGTCTCCCCACTGCCCCACCTGCTGTGGGCCAATCTCCACCCTCCCTCTGTGGGTTACCATGGTCCCTGGGCTCAGGGTGGACCTGTGCCCTCCCCTCCCTGGGCTGCCCTGCACTTTGGCACAGTGGGCTGAGTCCTGCTGTTGCTGCATTGGACTGACTCCTGTTCTTCTGCAGTGGAGATGCCTCCACCCTGCTTTTGGAAGTTAGCCCCCCTCCTTATGTCGTTAGTCTCCCTCCAATCCCACTGCAGGGGTCTACCCTCAGCCCTCCCTCCAGCTGTGCACTCACCCTGCCCTTGCTCTCCAGGAGGAGTCACTCCTGCTGAAGAACTGGAGCTGCAGCTCCCACCCACTGCCCAGGACCCGGGACCTGAGGCAGCTGCAGGTGAGTTGGCAGAGTGAGGTCCAGCCCTGCCCTCACCTGGCTCCTTCCTGGCTTCTTCACCTCTTCTTCTCACTTGTCCCCATATTGACCTCCCACCCTGTCCCACTGACCTGTTCTCATCAGCCCACATTGGCTGTGTCCTCTCACCTGTCCCGACCTTGTCCCTTTACTGTTCCTTCCTCAGTCCTCCTCACCTGTTTCTCCCTCATATCCAGCTCTCACCTGTCTCTCCCCTCCTCAGGTGTGGGAGCGCCCAGTGGCCTTGGAGGCTGAGCTGGACCTGACACTGAAGGTCCTGGAGACCATGGCTAACTCCACCCTGGGGGACATACTAGACCAGCCCCTTGACACGCTACACTACATCCACACCAAGCTTCAGGCCTGTGTGAGTGCTCTGGGCCCCTAGGCCATGTCTGTGGGCTCTGACTCCACCCCTACCCTGTAGGTCTCCTTCTGTCCAGGCCCTGCCTCACATACCACCCTCCTCTGCCCACAGGTCTCAGCCCAGGACACAGCAGGCCCCAGACCCCGAGGCTACCTCCACCACTGGCTGCACCGCCTCCAGGAGGCTTCAAAGAAGGTGAGTGACCAGGGCGTGACCCATGTCTGGGGACAACTGGGTCTCAGATCGTGGATAGTCACTGACCCATCCTGTCTTCCTCACAGGAGTCCCCTGGCTGCCTTGAAGCTTCTGTCACATTCAACCTGTTCCGCCTCCTCAGCCATGACCTGAAATGTGTCGCCAGTGGAGACCTGTGTGCCTGACCCCGAGGCCCACCCTCAGGCTGCCCCATCAGGAGAGTTTATTTGTGCACGTGACACTGTTCTTAAGTTATTCCCAGCCACCCACTATTTATGTACTTGTGTGTGTGAATTCTCAAACTCAGACTCGATAAAATATTTATTTTTCTACTTTTTCTAATAATTTTTTCAATAAATGATAAGAAAGACATGCCTCCTGTGCTGTGAAACTGCATCTGTGTGAGGACTAGTTTTCTCTTGCTGCTGGAACAAGGCACCCCAACACCGCCTCTGAAACAGCCCAAGTTTATCATCTCACAGCTCCCGGGTCAGAGCTCCGGGTGGGCTCTGCCTGTGTCTCTAACCTGGGCCCCTCAGGGCTGGAATCCACGCCTGGCCAGTGGGGTTCTTACACCGAGGCCTGGAGACAGTGCACCTCCAGCTGAGGCAAACTGTTGGCAGGATTCTGTCCCTGGCTGTCGTCACCCTGAGGTCCCCGTTTCCTGCTGGGTGCAGGGCTCCTTCTCAGCTCTGCCAGCCTCTTTCTGGTCCTTGCTGCTGGACCCCACATCTCAAGGCTGGTGGCAGTGTGTCAGCGTCTTCTCGTGCCGGGAATCCCTCTACCTTCCCCTTCTGCCCACTTTCTCTTCTACTTCCAGGTGGAGAAAGCCTGCTGCTTTTTAGGACTCATGGTTTAGAGGAGGGCCTCTGGGCTAAACCAGGACAATGTTTCTATTTTGGCATCTATAAGGGTTGGTTACATCTGCAAAGTCCCCTTGCCACATCACATGGGACAGTCACAGGTTCCTGGGATTGGGTTGGGTGCTGCATTGGGCTGACTCCTGTTCTTTGCAGTGGCGACACCTCCATCCTGCTTTTGGAAGTTAACTTCCTCCTTATGTTATAGTCACCCTCGCATCCCACTGCAGGGGTCTAACCTCAGCCCTCCAGCTGTGCACTGACGCTGCCCTTGGAGTCACTCCTGCTGAAGAACTAGAGCTGCAGCTCCCGCCCACTCCCCAGGACCCGGGACCTGAGGCAGCTGCAGGTGAGTTGGGAGAGTGAGGTCCAGCTCTGTCCTCCCCAGCCCTGCTCCTCTGGCTCCTTAGTGTCCCCTTCACGTGGTCTCACTTCTCCCCATCTCCTTGCCCTCTTACACAGTCCCCCTGACATGCATGTCTTTCCCTCACATGCCCGCATTCTCTGAGTTCTTTCACCTGTTCCCTGATGTTTTACCTTTAACTGTTCTTTCCTTAGTCCCCCTCACCTGTTCTCTGTCGAAGATAGCTCTCATCTGTCTCTGTGTCCCCTCCTCACGTGTGGGAGCGCTCCGTGGCCTTGGAGGCTGAGCTACCCCTGACACTGAAGTTCCTGGGGACTATCACTAACTGAACCCTGGGGGACAGCCTGGACCCCTGGGTCGTTGCCAGGAAGCCCCTTCAATTCTGTGCCACATCCAATCCACACCAAGCTTCAGGCCTGTGTGAGTGCTCTGGGTTCCCAGGCTATGTTTATTGGCTCTGACTCCCTCTTATCCCCTGGGTCCTTCTTTCTCCCAGGTTCTACCTCACACACCACCCTCCTCTGCCCACAGGTCCCAGCTCAGGCCCCAGCTGGCCCCAGGCCCCCAGTCCATCTCTGCCAGTGGCTGCACTGCCACCAGGAGGCCCAGGGAAAGGTGAGTGACTGTGGAATGACCAGTTTGGGGGATAACTGGGAGCCCAGATGATGGCCAGCCACTGTCCTGTCCCATGTTTCTTACCAGAGTCCCCTGGCTGCCTTGAAGCCTCTGTGACATTCAACCTCTTCCGCCTCCTCACCCGTGACCCGAAAGGTATCACCAGTGGAGACCTGTGTGCCTGACCGGAGGCCCACCTGCAACCTGCCCCAGCATCTTAGATTTTATTTATGCATTGCTCACTTTTATTAGTTTATTACCACCCATCCACCATTTTTGCATTGATCTGTATGAATGTTCAAACTCGTACCCAATAAAATGTTTCTGTTTTTACATTTTGTACAAGTGGTGCAAATAAACAGTGAGAAAAAGATACTGTTTGTGCAGTGGGGTGTGTGCGTTTCATGTGCATTTGAATTTCTAGGGTTGGTTCGGAAGAGTCTAGGGTCTGACTGTTGGGTCTGACTGAGGGTCTGTCCTCTTTGGTGCTGACCCCATGGACCATCAACCAGTCCTATTTACCCCCAAATACCTCTTTTGACGTTCTGTGAGTCTCTGGCTCTCGGCTCTCCCCTCCTGAGCACGTCTGATTTCTGAGGGATTTGGGGAGTCCGGGTGTCCAAGTTCTCAGTTACAGTTCCATGCCACCTAATCACTGGAACAGGTTTTGCTAAAATTATTTCTAGATGAGTTCAAAGGGCAAACTAAGAGGGACTAGAAAAGTTGCAGAAGGATTGTGTACGTCGTAAAGGGTCTGTGTAAGTCAAAGAGTGTTTGCATAAGTCGAAGAGGGTTCATGTGAGTTGAAGAGGGTCCACGCAAGCTGAAGAAGGAATGTGCAGAGGAAGAAAGCAAAAAGAGAAGGAATTGAGGGAGTCCAAAAAAAGGTGAGAAAGGATAAAGGAAAGAGACATGCAGGAAGAAAAATCACTGGAGAGGAATTCTCGAGAACTGAAATGGGAATGGAAAAGGAAGAATTGAGGAAGAAAAAGAAAGGCGCGTAGAGAGGTGTAAAGCCAACCGATCATTTTAATGACGAGTGAAAAAACCAATAGCTCTCTTTGATTTTCCAAAACCAATGGTTATTTCCCAGTAGAAACCCAGGGATAATTAGACAGTGGAGAACAAATTAGTAGGTTTCTTAGTCTGATATACTTTCATTTGTAATTTTAAGTGTTATCGTAAAATTTATTACAGAAAAGCAAGTTTCTTTGTCAATTGTAATCAGCCCTATAACCATGTCATTTAAAATATTTTTGAGGTCAGTTAGAGACTCTCATTAGTTTACTTTAGTGAATCTGCAAAAGTGTTACATTATCTGATTTATTCTAAAATATGAATTTATGAGAATGAATTTTTAGCTCAGACCTTTGGAATAGATGGGGATTTGTGAGGCTGGGGGGAATAACTCAGTTCACAGAGATGCTGGCAGATAATAGATATAAACAGGAATTTACCGTAGGACTGAATGAACTGAGGGTAATTATTGTTTTGTGACTTTGTTCAAAATACTGCTAATTAGAAAAACTTGTTTGATTTCTTAGAGCAATTTGGTAAATTCTAACCATATTGATACACTTATATTTTTCTTTCTACTTGATCCCTCCAGAATTTAAAAATTCTTAATGAGTATTGTTATTTTCATGGCAATACGTTTATTTGCATGAACTCAGTAGGAATCTGATTTCTTCCAGTTTGCAATTGTGGTTTTATTAACCAAGACTTACTGGCATGTCATATCTCAGAGAGATATGCTTAGACTCTGGATGTGAAAAAACCTTCAAGAAATAAAGGCCGACTTTGACCCTGGCTGGCATAGCTCAGTGGATTGAGCATGGGCCTGCAAACCACATGATCGCGGTTCGATTCCCAGTCAGGGCACATGCCTGGGTTGCAGGCCAGTTCCCAGCAGGGGACTCATGAGAGGCAACCATACATTGATACTTCTCTCCTTCTCTCCTTCCCTTCCCCTCTAAAGATAAATAAATAAAATCTTAAAAAAAAAAGATTGACTTTGAACCCAACAAAGGCCTCTTGGAAAAATGGCCTGGTACCTTGCTTTATTCATATGGTCCATGGCAGTCTTTCCAGGTAAGAAACAAAAGTTGCTTTTTTGAGAGATGGCAAGGAAGAACAAGACATTTTGGGGACCTGGAGAACTTGAGGAATTTACCAAAACCTCAAGGTTTTGCAGTCAAAGGCTTATGGCAACTGTGTGGCTTAGCTTCTCTGCCCTGCGGAGTTCAGTAAAATTCAATCTGAAAATTGCTTGTAACATTCCAGCAAAAAAAGATTTAAGAAAACCTACACGATTATTGCTATTCCTGTTGTGTTTATACAAATAGGCCAAATTGAGACTGGACTTAATACAGTAAATGAATTGGTCTTCACTGGGCTCTAATTAAACTGGGGATGATTTTAGGAGAAAAATTGTGTTTCAGTAAAATCCATAATACACGGTTATGAATAATAAACCCTAATTCAGTGACATGGCCATAAAATTTTATTTTCACCTATGAACGAAACTGAATCCTAGTTTTCGGAAACATTTTCACCAAAACCTTCTAACTTCCATAGGAATGAAAGAAAAATTGACAGTGGGGATTTGTCACAGTGGAAAATCGTAACGGGGGCAAGTCATAACCCACCCACGATTCTTTTGACATTGTTCCTCTAAGTACTAATCCTGACTAATATGTAGCTTGTAGGCGAACAGCATGTTTGTACAAGATTCCTAGGAACAAATTCAAAAGATATCGATTTCAACCTTCACGCATCCCAGCTCTGGGAGATTTGCTGACCTTCATCCCGGGAGCCAGGATGACATGAAACCAGGATAATGAGAAGCGGGAATGATGCACACGGGGACCATCCCTTGCCTCATGGGAATGGACTGTGCTCGTTTGCTCGTAGAGAACTTTTCAACTCCTTCGCTTGATCTCTTTGTTCTGTTTTCCTCTCCATCCTCCCTGAAACCCCTGCCTCTACTTAGAGGAAGAGATGGGCTTTGAGACCAGACTTGCCCACCTTCCAGGTGGCTGGCATTTGAAAATAAGCCACCTTCCTCTATATCAGCGCCTGCCTCTCGAGTATTGGCTTTCACAGCAACAGGCAGCCACCTGTGCATTCAGTTGCAGGATGATGGTGAGTTTGACCTCCGTGAGGGAGAGATACAGGATGTGTATTTATACCTTTCGTGGAATAGGCAAAACATACGCAACACAATTACCGCCTCACCTGACATGTGGAAGTATGTCAGGAATCGTAAGTAGGCGATGTGGTTGCGGTGGTTAGAAATGTAAGCTCTGACGACAGAGAGATCTTGGAATTTCGATTTCTGCTCACTGAACCACTGTGTGACTTTGGGGAAGTCACTTAAACTTCTAGTTTTCAATGAGTAAAATAGTTATAACTTCCTTCCCCAATGGGTGGCTGTGTGAATTAAATGTGGTAAATCATGTCAAGGGCTAAGGCACAATTTTTGGCACAAAACGGGACTCAGTATTAAACCAATTAATCCTCATCGAAAGCTCTAATCTGTGAACTGTCAGATACAAGAGGAAGCTTTATCCCTTTCTAAAATGGATAAAAGAGACACAGTTGTTGCCAGCCACACAAAAATTTCTCACTTCCTTCCTTTTGGCAGAGCCCCTCCCCCACACCATTCCTGGTGAATTTTGAGTGGCCTAAGCCAATCACAGGATTCCCATTCTTCCTGGTAAGGACGTGTGTGGGTGTGACTATGTGACTGTACCAGCCAGGGTCCCTGCAGGAGACCAATGTCACCATCAGATGGGGTAAGGGACTTATTTAAGCAGCACTGGACAGATGTGGGCATGGGTAAGGAACACCAGCACAATGAAGCAGCCCAGGCCCAGCAAACAGCCAGAAGCTATTAGCCTTCCTAAACCAGAAAGGACACAGCAAGGAGTGGCCACTACTTGCCAGGCAGAGAGATTCTGCCAGTGCACAGCCCAGGAGGGAAGGAGGCGGGAGAGTACAAACAGTGGACGAGAAGAAGGGGTTCTGTGGAAAGGAACCTCACAGGGGGATCTGATTGTAAACTCCTAACTGGGGAGGTCAAGGTGGGCAGTCACGCCCCAGGCCTTCAACTTCTTTCGGCAGAGGCTTGTAAGCCAGCTCTGTCCCGTTTTTCTTGTGCATCCAGCTTGACACACCTTTGAGATGTCAGAAGTAACACCCCTGGAAGGCACAACCACCCTTAAGAAAGCTCAGAATCTTGTTAACTGGCCTGTAATCCCATCTTCACTGTGCTTTCTCCCACCTTCAGGTGATCTTCCTTACATTCACACCTTAATTCCAGAAACTGCAAACTGTCATTCTCTGCAGCATTTGAGATCTTGGCATAGATCTTCATTTTGGCTCAGAGAGATTCTTATCAAGAATCTTTGCTGTTAACAATACCCAGCTGCTCATTTCCGCGCCCCCCCCACTCAGTGTTCTGCTAACGCCTCCCACGGGCTGAACCCAGCTGGGAGAGAGAAGGCAAGGGAGTCCCCGCTGGTGTCCAGATCCCTGGACCTAGGGCAGAGCAGACAGTGACTGCAGAGGGAAGGAGACAGCATATGCACGAGGATCCCATGCTGGCTAATGAGGGGGAATCAGGCTTGGGGGCGGGGGGTGCTCAAGAAAGCTTTTGTGTTGATGCCTGTGGCAGGCTGCAGAATGGCTCTCCAAAAGATATCCATGTCCTGATCCCTAGAACATGTAAATGTCACCTTATTTGCAAAACAGGTCTTGGCAGAAGTGCTTGAATTGAAGATTCTGAGGTGAGGATAGACTGGATTATCGGTGTGAGCCCCGAATGCCATGGCCAGTGTCACTGTAAGAGAAAGATAGAGGGAGATAACATACACAGAAGAGGAGGAGGCCAAGGCTGCAGGGATGGGGCCGCAAGCCAAGGAGCGCCACCAGCCACCAGCCACAGGGAGAGGAAGGGAACAGGTGTCCCCCTAGTGCCTGCAGAGGGAGCATGGCCCTGCTGGCCCCTCATTTTGGCCCAGTGATGCTGATTTGAGACTTCTTGTCTTCAGAACCGTGAGAGAATACGTTTCTGTTGTTTTATGCCACGGAGTTTGTGGTGATTTGTTGCAGTCACCATGGCATATCAATACAATTCTAGGTCATTTTTGCAAAAAAGGGTCCATTATAGAGTGTTCGGTGTCAGGAAGGCTGAACAAACAGGCTGTGTGTTGACCATTTAGGTACAACTTCAAGAGCCAAACTATAAACCTGGGCTTTTGTCAGGCCCACTTCCTTTCTAGTGAGAAAGACTGACTGGAACTTTAAGAAGATACACTCAGTTGGTCTATGGGATGAGGCTGGGCTTGTGGATGGTCTCACACTCTAGGCTATCACAAGAACCCTACATGCAAGAACCCTTCAGGAAGTCTCTGTGTTCTAACTTCCCCTCCCCTTGTCTTCCTTTTCCTTCTATAAATATTCCTCCTTCTTGGCATGCAGTCCAGAGTGCGTACGTGGCTGTCAAATCTACATGCACTGGGTCACAGCACTTTCGTTTTCCCAAATAAGTCCTTGTTAATAACAAAACACCTAGGCAATATTCTTTTTCAGTTGACAGCAGGATCAGGATCTTGACGGCACATTAGGAAGTGGCTTCTACCACCATGAAGAGGGAGGCAGCTCCACCAGGAATTTGTCACAGTTATGGGACAACTGCCACCAGGAAACTGCTGTAATCAGAAAGACCACCACAGAAAAGTCGACCCTTCCACAGCAGTAGAGTCAGGAGCACAGCCTGCAGGGAGGCTGAAAGGTACGGTTTTTAGCTTTTCAGTGCCAACAAGCAGGAAGGCAGACAACAGGGAAGCTGAGATGGATGCTGGGCACCAACCCAGCACAGCCCAAGCAGGTCTCCTGGTTGTCAGAGGAGACACCAGTACTCCCCCGCACGAATGGCTGGCATTGGTAAGATTGAGGGCGCACTGGAAACCTTGTGCCCTGGCACATGCTGCCAGTTTGGCTCAAATAAACTCATAAAAATTTTCTACAGGTTTATATGTTTCTTACACTGTCATTTAATTGGCATAGCTGGCAGGATTCCGAATAAGCCCACCCAAGGTCACCCTGTGGACCCGGACCTGGTGCTGGGTACAAGCAAGGGCCCATTGTACCCCACTGGCTCTCTGCTTCTCATGGGGTGAACTCGGATGACTTTCTCTCAGAATTGTGGGCCTCCTTGCTTTAAGTAGCAGACCATGCCTTTATTTGAACTGTTGTTAGAAAATCCTGTATTTTCTGGTAGCTCACTGTGAGCTCTTTGAACTTCCTGATCACCAGTGCTTTGAATTCAGTATCTGGTAGTTGACTTGCCTCTATTTCTTCTAACATTCTTTCTGAGGTTTCCTCCTTTCCTTTCATTTGGGGATTGTTTCTTTGTCTTCCCATTGTTTGTGAGACTCTTCATGCAGCAACATTTTTACTGATATGTCCCCTAGAGCAAGGGGCATAAAGGGAAGAATAAACAAATGGGATCTCATCAAAATAAAAAGCTTCTGCATGGCTAAAGAAAACAGTATTAAAATAAAAAGAGAACCAACTGTATGGGAAAGCATATTTGCCAATGATACCTCAGACAAGGGTTTAATCTCCAAAATATACAAAGACCTTACATGACTCCACTCTAAGACAAGAAACCCAATTAGAAAGTGGGCAAAGGACTTGAACAGACACTTCTCCATGGAGGACATACATAGGATCCAGAGACACATGAAAAGATGCTCAATATCACTAGCTATCAGAGAGATGCAAATTAAAGCTACAATGAGATACCACTTTACACGGGTCAGAATCACCATCACAAACAAAGCAACAAACAACAAGTGTTGGAGAGGTTGTGGGGAAAAGGGGACCCTAGTTCACTCTTGGTGGGGTAGCAGACTGGTACAACCACTCTGGAAAACAGAGAAAATGAGAAAACTAAAAATGAGTCTGCCTTTTGACCCAGCAACTCCACAGCTAGGATTATATCCTAAGAACCCTGAAACACCAATCCAAAAGAACCTATGCACCCCAATGTTCATAGCAGCACTATTTACAATAGTCAAGAGTTGGAAGCAACCTAGGTGCCCATCAGTAAATGAATTGATCAGAAAACTATGGTACATATACACAATGGAATTCTATGCAGCAGAAAGAAAGAAGGAACTCCTACCCTTTGCAACAGCATGGATGGAACTGGAAAGCGTTATGCTGAGTGAAATAAGCCATGCAGTGAAAGACAAATACCATATGATCACACCTTTAACAGGAAGCTAAACAACAAAACAAACAAGCAAGCAAAATATGACCAAAGTCACTGAAATATAGAACAGGCTGACAGGGACCAGAGGGGAAAGGGAAGAGAATTTTCGGGGAAAAAGGTAAGGATTCATGGGAACAAGTATAAAGGACACACGGACAAAAACTAAATGGGGGGGCAATGGGAGGGAGGTGGGGAGCACTGTGGGGGGTGGGCTGGGATGGGAGTAAAAGACTGAAAACTGTACTTGAACATTAATTAAATAAATAGAAAAAATGAAAAAAAAGAAAAAGAAAATCCTTGAGGTGCATGAGGGATGAGAATAAGAGGGAAAAACAAAGATTGAAAGCAGCAAGAGCTGGAGTTTAACAGCAACTGGACTAAGAACTCTGTGGGATCTGTGTTCTCTGGGTCACACGGTGTCCCACTGCCACCGTGTTCAGAGCCTGGCACCAAGTAGGGCCTCAGTCGATATTTTTGAATAAATGAATTAAGTCCTTTTGGAGGAAATTTTTTTGGGGTGCTGACTGGGGTTCCCTTCTTATCCTGGACGTTTCTGTGTCTCCACATCATGCTGGAACTTCAGCAGCCATCTTGGGACCAGAAGGGTCTGAGAAGCAGCCAGCCCTCTAAGTCCAGCAGATCTGAGAGGTGGAAGCAATCTAAGCTCTCCTTACTTCCTTGATCTTCTAAAATGCACTATCCTCTCTCCAGAGCCACCTACATTTATGAGTTCTTAATTGTGACAAAATGCACTTCCCTTCATGCTTGAGCCCAGGTGAGACAGGGTTTTCAGTTATCTGCAGACAAAGTCATGCTTTGTCTTTGTCTGGTGACTTGACACATATATTTTCTCTGTAGAAACAGAAGGGCCTTGCATGAAAATAGCGTAGTTCTTTTATGTGGACATTTATCAGTTTGTGTCTGTCCATGCACTGGTCACTAGAGACACAGTGATGATAAGACAGACCCTTCTTTGTCCTCATGGAGCTTCACATTATTTCTCTTCATCCCTTAATATCTACTTAGATCCCCTATTCCTCTGAGAGGCCTTCAGTGGTCCCACCAATGTCATGTCCACCACTCTTTCTACACACTTGGTGCATGAGTGTATGGACTCTTGGTTAATGTGGACTCTGGGCCCTCAGTGCATCCCATTGGATTCCAGTTTCAAAGACCCAGGTGTGGACTCTGTTGGTATCAGAAATATACAATTAGTGGCTAAAGGAACTGACCAACAACTACTGTGAGGCCATCACCCCTGAGGTGGGACATTATCTCAGGGGATTTCCTGGGAGAGGGGATCCAACTGCCCTCAGACCCATCATTAAGAAATGTCTTCTGAAAGCATTTGGTCTGTTTATTCAATAAACATCTGCTAAGCACCTACCCAGTGCCTGGCCCTGAACAGGTGGCAATGGGACACAGTGTGACCCAGAGAGCCCAGGTCCTGACCTCACAGAGTTCCCAGTTTAAGTTGCTCTTAAACTCTAACACTTGTTGTTTTCAATCTTTCTTGATTATAGCAATTCAGAAAGTGAGTAATGGTTCCTCATGGTTTTAATTTACACTTCCCTAATGACTAATGATGATGAGTGTGGTCTCATACTGTCATTTGCAATCCATATATCTTCTTTGGTGAAGTGTCTGCCCAAAAGTTTTGCTCATTCTAATTGTTTTTTTGTCTTATTATTGAGTTACAAGTTTTAAAAATATATATTCTGGATAAGAAGACTTTATTGTATTATTGTGTAAATGTACTATAGTTTTCTGATCCACTTATTTACTGATGGACACCTAAATTGCTTCCAGCACTTGGCTATTGTAAATTGTGCTGCTAGCCCTGGCTGGTGTAGCTCAGTGGATTGAGCGGGGGCCTGCGAACCAGACGATCGCGGTTCGATTCCCAGCCAGGGCAGATGCCTAGGTTGCAGGCCGGTTCTTTGCAGGCCAACTACCAGCAGGGGACGCACAAAAGGCAACCATACATTGATGTTTCTCTCCTTCCCCTCTAAAGATATATAAATAAATAAAATCTTTATAAAAAAAATAAATTGTGCTGCTATGAACATTGGGGTGCATAGGTTCTTTTAGATTGGTGTTTCAGGGTTCTCAGGGTATACTCCCAGCAGTGGAATTGTTGGGTGAAAAGGTAGTTCCATTTTTACTTTTCTGAGGAAATTCCATACTGTTTTTCACAGTGGCTGCACCTGTCTGCAATCCCACCAATAGTGTACTGTGGTTCCCTTTTCTCCACGACGTCACCAGAACTTGTTGCTTGTTGACTTGGTTATGATATGGTCATTCTGACTGGTTGGAACTGGAGAGTTCCAACCAGTTATGAAGTTGGAACTTCATAAGAGTTCCAACCATTATGCTAAGTGAAGTAAGTCAGGTGGTAAAAGACAAATACCATGTGATCTCACCTATAAGCAGAACCTAATCAGCAAAACAAACAAGCAAGCAAAATATAACCAGAGACATTGAAATAAAGAACAAACGTGCGCTAACCATGGGGGAGAGTGGAGGGAGATAACGGGGGAAAGAAGGGAAGCGGGCATCAGGAACATGTACAAAGGACACATGGACAAAGCCAAAGAGGGTAGGATTGAGGGTGGGAGGTAGGGTTGGGTGGGGTGGGGGAAAGTGTTGGCGGGAAAATAGAGACAACTGGATTCAAACAACAATAAAAAATGTATTATATGTAATAAAATATATACTAAATATAATAACATATCATTTAAAAGTTAAAAAAAGGCTTTATTGGGTCATTGTTTTACGATTATTTTCTCCCCACTTATGGCTTGGCTTTTCATGTCTTAACCTTGTCTATCTTACCTATAGATTTATTGAGGTATAGTTGACATACAATAAACGGCACATATTTAAGTTTCCAATTTGATCATTTTTCAGATCATGTATCATTTTCAGATCATGTACATTTTCACAGATCATGTATCTGTGAAACTATCACCACAATCAGAATACCAAACACGCAGTTGCCCCTAAAGTTCCTCATGCTACTTGGTAATCCTTCTCTCCTGCCCTTCCTTGTTTATTTACCTACTCCTGAAATAAGCCAGAATGGGGCCACATCCTCTGTGATGCTATTTATAGGGCATTATGGAAAAGACAGAATGGTAGGGACACAAGTCAGACCCGACTGCTAGGACATCTTCTGGGTGGGCCCACCCTGACCCCAGAACCCCCTCAGGTTGGGCCAGTTATGCCTCTACAAGTTGACAGTGACATAAATGGAGATCACGAGGGAGGGTAAATGCCCACCTGTGGGGTTTTTTTTTCTCTTATTTTATTAGTTTTCTATTGCGGCCATAATAAATTACCACAAATTTAGCAGTTTAAAACAGTACAAATTCATTAGTTTACAGTTTCCATACATGAGCAATTTGGATGGGTTCAACTGGATCCTCAGCTGAGGGGCTCACAGGCTCAAATCAGGGTGTTGTCAGGGTCTGCCTTCCCTGCTTGTAAGCTCTGGGGTACAATTCATTTATAAACACATCCAGGTTGTTGGCCAAATTCTTCCTCCTCCCTGGGTGTCTGGCACAGATGGCTTGGATTTTTAAAAAACTATTTAAAAATTATAGTTGACAGCCCTGGCTGGCGTAGCGCAGTGGATTGAGCACAGGCCTGTGAACCAGATGATCGCGGTTCGATTCCCAGTCAGGGCACATTCCTGGGTCGCAGGCCAGTTCCCTGCAGGCCAACTCCCAGCAGGGGATGTGCAAAAGGCAACCATACATTGATGTTTCTCTCCTTCTCTCCTTCCCCTCTAAAGATAAATAAATAAATTTTAAAAAATTATAGTTGACATACAATATTGTATCAGCTTCAGGTGTACAATGTGGTGATTAGGCATTTATGTATCTTACAAAGTGATCACCCTGTTAATTCTAGTCCCATCTGACACCATAGATAGGTACTGCAATATTAATGACTCTATTGCATATGCTGAACTTTGCATCCCTCTGACTATTTTTATAACTGGTATTTTGTCTTTTTAAAAATATATATTTTATTTTTTAAAACGGGATTTAACTGGGATTACAGTTGTCCCATTTTTCTCCCTTCATTCCCCTCCCCCCTGCAGACCCCTTCCCCCACCCCCCCTTTAGTTCATGTCCATGTGTCACAAGTTCTTTAGATTTTACACTTCCCATACTATTCTTGCCCTCCCCTCTGTCTATTTTCTACCTACCGTCCATGCTATTTATTCTCTGTACCTTCTCCCCCCTTCTCCTCCTCCCACTCCCCTGTTGCTAACCCTCCATGTGATTTCCATTTCTATGTTTCCACTCCTGATCTAGTTGTCCTCTTGGTTTGCTTTTGTTTTAGGTATGGTTGTTAATAACTGTGAGTTTGCTGTCCTTTCACTGTTCATATTTTTCATCTTCTTTTTCTTAGATAAGTCCCTTTAACATTTCATATAATAGGGGCTTGGTGATGATGAACTCCTTGAATTTGAACTTATCTGAGAAGCACTTTATCTGCCCTTCCATTCTAAATGAAAGCTTTGCTGGATAGAGCAATCTTGGCTGTATTTGGATTTCATGACTTGGAATACTTCTTTCCAGCTCCTTCTTGCCTGGAAGGTCTCTTTTGAGAAATCCGCTGACAGTCTGATGGGCACTCCTTTGTAGGTGACTGTCCCCTTATTTCTTGCTGCTTCTAGAATGCTCTCCTTCATTTTAATCTTGGCTAATGTAATTATGATGTGCCTTGGTGTGTTCCTTTTTGGGTCCAACTTCTTTGGGACTCCCTGAGCTTCCTGGATTTCCTGGAAGTCTATTTCCTTTGCCAGATTGGGGAAGTTCTCCTTTATTATTTGTTCAAATAAGTTTTCCACTCCTGGCTATTTCTTTTCCCCTTCTGGTACCCCTATAATTTGGATATTGGAACATTTAAAGATGTGCTGGAGATTCCTAAGCCTCTCCTCACTTTTTTGAATTCTTGTTTCTTCATTATTTTCTGTTTGATTGTTTCTTTATTCCTTCTGGTCCACTCCATTGATTTCAGTCTCAGTTTTCTTTTCATCATTATTGGTTTCCTGTGCATTTTCCTTAATTTCACTTAGTGTAGCCTTCATTTTTTCATCTAATTTGTGACTAGAATCAACTAGTTCTGTGAGCATCCTGACCACCAGTGTTTTGAACTGTGCGTCTGATAGGTTGGTTATCTCTTGGTTGCTTAGAAGTATTGACTCTGGGGCTTTGAGCTGTTCTTCTGTTTGAGCCATGTTTTGGTCTATTCATGCCTGTTACGTATGAGGGGCGACAGCTTAGGTGTTCACTGGGGTGGGTCAGCTCAGTCACTGGGTTGTGACTGGAGGTGGGGTCATACAGGGAGCTATGACATTTTTTTCTGTGCTCTCTGGAATTTCAGTTCCCTCTGCTGCTTCCCACAAGCAAATTTGGCTCTTCTGGTGTTGGTTTCTGGGTGAGTGGGCTTGTGTTCATTCTAGGACCCTGTGGGTCTCCCCAGTGAACTCTTCTGTGAAGGTAGGAGCCTCTCCTGGAACCTCAACCACCGAAAGCTTTCCCGATTGGTGCTTTTAGGCTTTATTTTTCACCATTGGGGCCCTGGGTTGTGTGGTCTGTCTCACTGACCATTTTGAAACCTGCCTGGTTTCTCTGTGTGCAAATGTGAGTCCGCAGTCAGCCAGCTGCCTTGGGAGGCTTACTGGGTTTTTGTCGGGTGACTGCCTGGGTCTCCAATCACTGTCTCCTACTGCCAGGACCCCTCTCTGCTGGCCGCTGACTCTGCTCCTCTTACTGGTCTGGATGAATGGTTCATTGTCGGACTTGGGTACAGTTCACTTTATGTGTGTGTTTTTGTTTCTAAATCTTTGTTGTCTTTAAATTTGGTTGTGCAAGGAGGTACAGTATTTCCACCTACGCCTCCATCTTGGCTGGAAGTTATAACTGGCATTTTGTATTTCTTAATCCTTTTTCCTCTTTTCCCCCAGCCCCCACACCCTCCCATCTGACAACCATCAATTTGTTCTCTGTATCTGAGTTTGTTTTGTTTGTTCACTTATTTTATTTTTCTTAAATTCGTTTATTTATTTTTAGGCAGAGGAGAGGAGAGAAACATCAATGTATGGTTGCCTCTCATGCACCCCCTACTGGGGGCCTGACCTGGCCTGAAACCCAGGCATGTGCCCTAACCAGGAATCCAACCAGTGACCCATTGGTTCTCAGGCTGGCACTCAATCCACTGAGCCACACCATCCAGGGCTATTTATTTTGTTTTTTACATTCCGAATATAAGTGAAACCATATGATATTTTTCTTTCTCTGTCTGACTTACTTCACTTAACATAATACCCTGTAAGTACATTCATGTTGTCTCAAGTGGCAAGATTTCACTTTTTTTATAACTGAGTAATATTCCATTGTGTATAAGCACTACATGTTCTTCACTCCTTCGACAATTGGTGGACTACCATACAACCCAGCAATCCCACTTCATCTACCTTAAGAAAACAAAAACTCTAATTTGAAAGATATACCCACCCCTATGTTCATTGCAGCATGGTTTACAATAGCCAAGATATGGATGAGACAGGTCTTTACGCCAAGTGGCTGCCTGCATTCCTTCTCATGATTTCCACACAGCCCCGCCCCCTGCCCTGCAGCCCTGGGTGGAACTCCTCTCCCACTTTGACTCTAACTTCTCCCTCTGTTACAGCTCTCTGACTCCTGGAACAGAAAGTCCTGTGTTTGGAGGGGCTTATGTGATTATATTGAGCCCACCACTGAATTCAGGATAATCTCTGCATTTTATTGTCTGAAACCTTAATCACATCTACAAAGTCCTTTTGCCATGAAACATGCTTTTGTCACTCGCTTCTGTCTTCTCACCCACCCAACAATTCTCTCAGACCTTGCTTTATCTTTCAGACAACCTGGTTTTGCTCATGCTTACCTCAGCCTCTCCAAGAATCGAGACACCCATATTTGGGTGTGAACATGTTGCCTACCACACTTATTATTGAGTGTTAGAGTTCTTCATATGCCCTGGATTCAAGTCCCTGATCAGATATGGGTTTTGCAAATATTTTCCTAGTCTGTGGTTTGTCATACTACTTTCTTAACAGTGTCTATCAAGAGAAGTTTTTAATTTTGATGAAATTCACTTCATCAACATTTTCTTGAATAGTTTGTGTTTTCTGCATCCTATCTAAAAATTTCCTGCTTAACCCTCAATCACAAAAATTTCCTCCTAGAAGCTCCATAGTATAAAAATTTATATTTAGATCTCTGGTCAAAATGGAGGCATAGGTAGGCACACTGTACCTCTTTCCACAACCAAAATAATGACAACAATAAACTTAAAAACTAAAAAAACCCCAGAACTGACAGAGAATCAAACTGTATCGATCCAACACCAAGGAGTTAGAGAAGAAACATTCATCCAGACATGCAGGAGAGGCAGAGGTGGGCAGCTGGGCAAAGAGGACTATGGGTAAGTCAGTGGCTCAAGGATGTTGTGGGCAAGGCAGCTGGGGGTTTGGGTGGTCCCACATATGCATGCGGATAAATCAGGAGGAACAACTGGGTAGTGAGACAGACTGTACATGTAACTCAGGGTTTCAGAGCAGGGAAATAAAGTCTCAAAACTTATGACTAAAAAATGAATGGGGGTTTAGGCAATGCGAAAAACTCCCAGCCTCACAAGAGAGTTCATTGGAGAGACCCACAGGGTCCTAGAATGGTACACAAATGCACCCTCCCAGGAATCAGCACCAGAAGGGCCCAATTTGCTTGTGGGTAGCAGCAGAAGTGACTGAAAGCCAGTGGAGAGCTGAGCGGCATTGTTCCCTCTCAGATCCCTCCCCTATACACAGCACCACAATGCAGGGACTGTGGGTTGCCCTGCTCTGGCGAATACATAACGCTCCACCCCTTGCTGCATAACAGGCATTTGGAGACCAAAAAAATATGGCCCAGATAAAAGAACAGATCAAAGCTCCAGAAAAAATACAACTAAGCAATGAAGAGATAGCTAATCTCTCAGACACACAGTTCAAAACACGGGTAATCAGGATGCTCACAGAAATGGTTGAGTATAGTAGGAAAATACAGGAAAAAGTAAAGGCTATGCAATATAAAATGAAGGAAAATGTACAGGGAACCAACAGTGACAAGAAGGGAACCAGGACTCAAATAAACAATTTGGACCAGAAAGAAAAAATAAACAGTCAACCAGAATGGAATGAAGAAACAAGAGTTAAAANTATGGCCCAGATAAAAGAACAGATCAAAGCTCCAGAAAAAATACAACTAAGCAATGAAGAGATAGCTAATCTCTCAGACACACAGTTCAAAACACGGGTAATCAGGATGCTCACAGAAATGGTTGAGTATAGTAGGAAAATACAGGAAAAAGTAAAGGCTATGCAATATGAAATGAAGGAAAATGTACAGGGAACCAACAGTGACAAGAAGGGAACCAGGACTCAAATAAACAATTTGGACCAGAAAGAAGAAATAAACAGTCAACCAGAATGGAATGAAGAAACAAGAGTTAAAAAAAAATGAGAAGAGGCTTGGGAACCTT
The DNA here is from genome assembly GCF_014824575.4 of Sturnira hondurensis. Classification (NCBI taxonomy): domain Eukaryota; kingdom Metazoa; phylum Chordata; class Mammalia; order Chiroptera; family Phyllostomidae; genus Sturnira; species Sturnira hondurensis. The sequence continues at coordinate 806,510 of NW_028078422.1, read as the reverse complement.
CAGGACAACTTTAAATATTCCAATATCCAAATCATAGGGGTGCCAGAGGAAAAGAAGAAGAGCAAGAAATTGAAAACTCATTTGAAAAAATAATGAAGGAGAACTTCCCCAATGTGGCAAAGGAAATAGACTTCCAAGAAGTCCAGGAAGCTCAGAGTCCCAAAGAATCTAGGCCCAAGAAAGCATACACCAAAGCACGTCATAATTACATTAGCCAAGATGAAAGATAAGGAGAGAACCTTGAAAGTAGTAAGAGGAAAGGAGACAGTTACCTACAAAGGAGTTCCCATTAGACTATCAACTGATTTCTCAAAAGAAACCTTACAGGGAAGAAGGGGCTAAACAGAAGTATTCCAAGTCATGAAAAGCAAGGACGTCCATCCAAGATTGCTCTATCCAGCAAAGCTCTCACTTAGAATGAAAGGGCAGATGAAGTAATTCCCAGATAAGGTCAAGTTCGAGGAGTTTATCATCTCCAAGCCCCTATTACATGAAATATTAAAGGGACTTACCTAAGAGAAAGAAGAAGATAAAAAATATGAACAGTAAAATGATAGCAAACTCACAACTATTAACAACCAAAGCTAAAAAAAACAAGAACAAAAACAAACTGAGCAAACAATAGAACAGAAACAGAATCACAGAAATGGAGATAACCTGGAGGGTTATCAATGGGGGACTGGGAGGAGAAGAAAGGGGAAAAAGTTACAGTGAATAAGCAGCGTAAATGGTAGGTAGAAAATAGACAGGAGGAGGTTAAGAATAGTATAGGAAATGGAGAAGCCAAAGAACTTATGTGTACAACCCATGGACATGAACTAAAGGTGAAGAATGCAGGTGGGAGGAGGTGTATGGGGGGAGGTGAATAAAGGGGGGATAATGGGACAACTGTAATAGCATCATCAATAAAATATATGAAAATAAATAAATAAATTTTATATTTAAACATATAATTCATTTGTGGTTAATTTTTTAAAAATATTTTTTAAAATTTATTTTTAGAGAAAGGGAAGGGAGGGAGAAAAGGGGGAGAGGAATATCAATGCATGGTTGCCTCTTACATGGCCTCCACACTGGGGACCAGGCCTGAAACCCAAGCATGTGCCCTGATTGGGAATCGAACCAGTGACCCTTTGGTTCCCAGGCTATTTCTCAATCCACTGAGTCACACCAGCCAGGGCTGGGGTTAGTTTTTGTATACAGTATGGGGTATGCTATAAAAGGTTTGGTTTGTTTGTTTTTATACAGATGCTTGATTTTTCCCACTCCTTTTGTTTTCCATTAAATTACCTTGACACCTTTTTCTAAAATCAGTTGACCATACACAAACGAGTCTGTTTCTGGACTCTATTCTGTTCCACTAATTTACATTATTTATCTGTCACCAATGCTACACTATTTTCTTGATATTTCTAGCCCTATTGTAAGTCTAGAAATCATATGGTGTAGATATTTTAATTTTTTCTTTTTCAAAATATTTTTCTTTGCTTTTCATGTAAATTTAGGTATCTGTGAGTTTCTTCAATTTAAAGGAGCATCCTATGCTTTTGAGCATCCTATGATTTATTTAGTAAGAACTGATATCTTAACAATTTTGAGTCTTCTGATGCATAAAAATATATATCTATTTTTGGATCTTCTTTGATTTCTCTCATTAATATTTCTTAGCTTTCAGCATATACATCTTGCACATATTTTGTTGGAATTATTCCCAAGTATTTCATATTTCTGATGGTACTTTAAGTAGAACTTGTATATTTTCAATGTTTAATTGGTAGCACATAGAAATATAGTTAATTTTCAAATAATGATCTTATTCTCTGTGACATTATTAAACTTATTAATTATAATAGCTTTTTTTTGTAGATTCTTCAGGATTTTCTATGTAGATGTCATATTGTCTGTGAATAGGCAATTTTTCTTCCTTTCCAATCTGCATGCCTTTTTCTCTCTTGCCTTACTGCACTGACAAGAACCTTCGAATGATGAGTAGGTCTGATGAAAGTGGACGCCTTTGTTTTGTCCCCAATCTTATGGGAAAATGTTTAGTTTTTTACTGTTAGGTATGATACTGATACTTCCTTATACCCGTACCCTTCCTTGAATGTGGAAATGATGCCTGAAGTTATGACAGTCATTTTGGTACTAATAAGAGAAAATCTGTTTTGACACACGGAGCCACTAAACTAAAGCAGCAGCTGTCTCCTCCAGATTTGTTGTTACGTGAGGGGGGAAAAGTCCCTACTTTGGGATATTCTATTTCTTGCAGCCAAAGGTGTTTCTAAGTGACATAGTCAGTGATTGCCAAGGATAGGTGAAAGCCATCAACTAACTCAGATAATTTGGGGTTGACTAGATATCTAGAATCAAATGGCTATTTAAAATTCTATGTGCTTCTGGCACCATTAGGCTGTTAATATGATGTGAAAAAAATCAAAATTTTGAAAAGCATATTTTGGTTACATGTGTATTGTTTTCTCTAAGGAAATTGCCCCTCTTCCCAGTTATCCATTCCATGAGGGCAATCATCAATATAATAGATATAGATATAGATAGATAGATAGATAGATAGAGAGAGAGAGAGAGAGAGATTTTAAGGAATTGTCTCACATAATAATTATGGAAGCTGGCAAATTCAAAATCTTCAGGATGGACTGGGAAGCTGGATACACTGGTAAGTGACAACGTTGCAGTTCAAGTCGACAGACGTCTGGCAAAATTTCGGTCAGTCTTTTGTTCCGTTCAGGCTTTCAACTGATCAGATGAGCTAATCACAGGATGAAGGGAAATCTACTTTACTCAAAGTCCATGATTTCCATGTTAATCTCATCCAAAAACACCCTCGCAGAAGCATCTAGAATCATGTTTGGTCAAATATCTGGGCATCATGACCCAGCCAACTTAATACATAAAATTAACCATCACAGTCAGTGCCTAATTCTTACTATAAAATTCTTTTCTGTTTAGAATAGCTAGAGCAGTTTATTTCTCCTACAAATGAACCCCGATGGATATAGACATCAATCTTCTTGCAAGATATTTTAATTACTTATCTTTGCAACATCTCTTTGTTAAAGTTGAAGGGAGTCGGAGAGGTAACCTGTGGCGAGGTCTGGGCTCAGGTCCCAGATCTGCCAATTACTGGGTCTGTGACTGATTGGATCATCTAACCTCTCAATACCTCACTTTCCTTGAATATAATGATAAAAATAGCACCTGCCTCACAAGGTTATTAAAAATATGCAGTTGTTAAATACCTAGGAATTACTTAGAATAATTCTTGGCACATCATCAGTGCTCAATATATGTTAACTCCCTTCACTGTTGTTATCACTTCTCAGTTGCCCTGAAGCTTCATCATACACTTGAGCTTAATTGTTTCTCCAAACACTAGGATATATGGGCTCAGGTCAGTCTTTCCAAGGAATTCTAAACCAGGAGAGGGAAAAGGCAATAGGAATAAGGAAGGGAACAGAGCTAGGCAAATAGATTCAGACTGTAGGGGAATCTAGCTACCAAAAAAAAAAAAAAAGATTTCAAGAAAAAGAGCAAACAGACTTATTTCTATATTATTGTCAAACAACACCAGAAATACCGGGAATTTGTCTTCTTGATGGGATATTTGGGCTGTTTATATTAGATCCATAGTTGATACTTCAGAATCCTCCAGGCATGTTGTAACCACCCACGAAATCACTGATTCAGATAAGGATCGTCCCTGGATGCTAAAACATTTGGGTGAAAAGGTACTGAGAAACAGGACATTCATGCGGTCTCTAGGATCATTCCATAGCTGGCGGATGTAAAGGAAGGCAACCTGTACAGTGGAGAAACCTAGTGGACTCCACCTTAACCCAGCCTCTGAAAAGAGACACACTGACATCCAGTTCTCGCGGATGTGATGCACTGAGAACACAGCATCATCCGTGGATCACTCCTGGCGTAAACACTGAACCTGAATATTAATCGTGGGGAAAGAATCCGATAACTCCAAGCATATTCTACAGAACAATGGGCTTGGGTTCTTCAGAATGTCAATGTCATAAAAGAAGAAAACAAAACAAAGGACTGCTCTGGATCAAAGGACAGAAAAAGACGACTTTGGCGTCTAAATGCAATGCACAGTCAGTCCTTGGCTGTAGTGGATCTTAAAAATATATATTTTTGAAGAACGATTCTATTATTGGTATAACTGGATAAATTTGAATGTGGAGTACATTTTAGGTAATATAGTGTTGATAATGTTACTATAATGTTAAAACTTTGGAGTATTGTGACTTGTGTAGCAGAATGCCCTTGTTTTGAGGGAATTTCATAGAAAGTATTGTGGTGCTTGCAACTTTTTTTCAAGTAGGAGAGAGAGAGAGGGAGGCAAAGGTTAACACTCATGTATGTAGGTGAGGGGCAAATGAGTGTTCATTGTACTAACTTTTCTGTAAGAGTGAAAATTTTTAAAATAAAAAATTGGGAGTAAACCAATAAGTATTTCTTTTAAAAAACTTCCATAATGTTCAAAAACTTACAATGTTTTTTCTGCACCTTGGAGTACAGCCAGGGGTATATTTAACAATTCGTTCAGTCCTTATGGAGTGCCTATTGTGTGCTAGGCACTGAGTAAGTAAACAGTGGTGAACAAAACACAAAAATCCTTGTTCTCATAGAACTGGCATTCTAGTGGAAAATGCTTCTCAACCTGACATTTCTGGTATTTTCCACACTGGTACCCTCACCATCTGGCTATAGGTGTGTGGCAAAGACGACCAGTCTGTATTCATGCTCCACTTCTTTAATAGCAGAACCTTGATTTAACTGCAGGTGGCAATTCACTCAGCTAAAAGATATTTACCAACCTTCTTTGCAGCTAAGACAGCTAACACAAAAAAAGCTCATGTCATTGGGTGGGGTTTCAGGAAAGTTTCTTAAAGAAAATAGGCAGCTGGCAGGTGCCTTTATGCCCTTGATTCCTTCCTGCTTTGAATATGGCTTGGGCTCAAACAGCCCCAGTGAACCAAAAAATAATCTTTTTAAAAAAACAAACAAAAATCCTTTTTATATATGGAATATTATTTTACATCAACTCCATTAAAACCAAAATTAATTTGCTGTACTCAGGTTAGGTGGCATAATGGTATTCGAGTTAAGCCGGAAGTCACAGGATTTGCACATGCATATGAATGTAATGCAAACCCTGAGACACGAAGCATTCACAGTCATGGGTTAGCTGCTGTTCATTTAACAGTAACTGCCAAGATAAATTATTTTGTGAAAAAAGCAACCCACCTTTTGGTCTCATTTACAGGCATCCAACATTTTAGTTGATCAATGAATTCTATACATTTATTATACAACATACTATATTAAAGAATAAAAGATAAGGCTTGCAGATGTATTTTAGCAGTTATAAGAATAAAACCCAAGGGCACAAACTTTTAATGCTTTCCATATAAACTTCAAAAGCACTGTTAAATTGAGACTGAGAGGCAACAGAAATCCGCTGTTAAACCAGAAGGTTTGTCTTGTCAAATTTATAAAAAACTCAATTCAGAGTTCATGCTTCAAAAAGACTGCTTGTAACATTACAGTGGATGTTTATGGCAAATCAAATAATGAAATTTCTGACCTACTGCAGCAGTGACCATCTAGAAGCTGTATTCTGTTACAACAGAGTATTACAATGTGGAGTTCAAAACACAATGGACAGGGAGAAAGGATGAAGACTTGGGTAATAAAAACCAGGACTTCCAGCCAAGATGGAGGAGTAGGTGGAAACACTGTGTCTTCTCACACAACCGAATTTAAGGACAGCAAAGATTTAGAAACAAACAAACAAAAAAACCCCCAGAACAGACAGAAAATTGAACTGTATGGAAATCCGACAACCAACCATTCATCCAGACTGGTAAGAGGGGCAGAGTCAGCGGCTGGTGGAGAGGGGTCCAGGCAGGAAAAAATGGTGGTTGGCAGACCTGGGTACAGGGAGAAAATGAGCAGCCCCAACCCTGTGAGGCACGCAAGGAGGTTGGCTGACCAGGCGGTCACAATTTGTGAGCAGATAAACAAGACAAAACCAGGCAGTGAGAGAGACTGAGCAAACCAGGACCCCAGCAATGGGAACTAAAGCCTAAAACCACCAATTGAAAACACTTGTGGGGGTCGAGGGGCTGGGAGAGGCTCCCACCCTCACAGGAGAGTTCATTGGAGAGACCCACAGGGTCCTACAACATACACAAGCCCACCCACCTGGGAACCAGAACCAGAGGGCCCAATTTGCTTCTAGGAAGTGGCAGAGGGGACTGAAATCTGAGACACAGCAGAGCAAGTACCATTGTTCCCTCTCTGACCTCGCTCCCACATACAGCATCACAACCCAGCCACTGGATTGCCCCACCCTGGTGAACACCTAAGGCTCCACCCCTCATACATAACAGGCATGACCTAACCAAAAAATTATAGCTCAAACACAAGAGCAAATTAAAGCCCTGGAGCCAATACTTCTAAGTGACCAAGAGATAGCCAACCTATAAGATGCACAGTTCAAAAACCTGGTGATCAGGATGCTCACTGATTGATTTTGTTAAAAATTAGATGAAAAAATGAAGGCTATGCTAAGTGAAATGAAGGGAAACGAACATGGAACCAATAGTGATGGAAAGGAAACTGGGACTCAAATCAATGAAGTGGACCAGAAGGAAGAAAGAAACAACCAAACAGAAAAGAATGAAGAAACAAGAATTCAAAAAAAAATGAGAAGAGGCTTAGGAACCTCCAGGACTTTAAACATTCCAACATCTGAATTATAGGGATACCAGAAGGGGCAGAGGAACAGCAACAAGTGGAAGACTTATTTGAACAAATAATGAAACAGAACTTCCCCAATCTGGCAAAGGAAATAGACTTCCAGGAAGTCCAGGAAGCTCAGAGAGTCCCAAAGAAGGTGGACCCAAGGAGAGACACACCGATGCACATCAGAATAACATTAGCCAAGATTAAAATAAAAGAGAGAATTTTAGAAGCAGCAAGAGATAAGGGGACAGTCACCTACAAAGAAGTTCCCATCAGATTATCAGCAGATTTCTCAAAAGAGACCTTACAGGCAAGAAGGAGCTGGAAAGAAGTATTCCAAGTCATGAAAGGCAAGAACCTACACCCAAGATTGCTCTATCCAGAAAAGCTTTCATTTAGAATGGAAGGGCAGATAAATTGCTTCTCAGATAAGGTCAAGTTCAAAGAGTTCATCATCACCAAGCCCTTATTATATAAAATGTTAAAGGGACTTATCTAAGGAAAAGAAGATAAAAAATATGAACAGTGAAAGGACAGCAAACTCACAGTTATTAACAACCACACCTAAAACAAAAGCAAACTAAGTGGACACCTAGATCAGGAGCAGAGCCACGGAAATGGAGGTCACATGGAGGGTTAGCAACAGGGGAGTGGGAGGAGGAGAAGGGGGGAGAAAGTACAGAGAATAAGTAGCATAGACGGTAGGGAGAAAATAGGGGGAGGGCAAGAGTAGTATGGGAAATGTAGAAGCTAAAGAACTTATGACACATAGACATGAACTAAAGGGGGAGATTTTGGGGGCGTGTGCAGGGTGGAGGGGAATGAAGGGGGGAAATAGGACAACTGTAATGGCATAATCAATAAAATATATTTTAAAAAGAAGAAAAACCAGAAGAAGTCACCTTGATTTACTTAACATTATTCAGTAATAAGTGCTTGATGATTGCTCAATTTTATGTAACTTAGGAACATTTTTATGAAAAGGTATCTCATTACTATCTGACCCCTTTCCCTCCCCTTAAAAAATAACTGCATAGAATCAAGAAAACCAAGAGCAGGCACTCTGCAGTCAGAGGTTTATTTTTCAAGGGAGTTTAAAGATTGTTTGGAGTCTTGTATGTATGCAAGGTTTTCTCTTCAGAATATTTTCAAATTATACATCATGAAATAGTTTTTAACTTAGGTTGTCTCCCCATCATCAAATGTTCATTGTGGATGAAATTTAACATCTTGCCTGTGACAGTCCTTTATTTTAGGATTAACTGTGCTTAGTTTTGAAAAGTCTCCATTTTCTAACAATAATTTAAAATAATCTCTAGCCCTGGCTGGTGTAGCTCAGTGGATTGAGCGCGGGCCTGCGAATCAGACGGTCGCAGATCGATTCCCAGTCAGGGCACATGCTTGGGTTGCAGGCCAGTTTCCGGCAGGGGCCAGTTCCCTGCAGGGGATGCACGAGAAGCAACCATACATTGATGTTTCTTTCCTCTCTCCTTCCCTTCCCCTCTAAAAATATAAATAAATAAAATATTTTAAAAAATAATCTCATTTATGATTTCTATTTATACATTCATTTCTGACTATAGTTGACCAAATTTAAGAACCATTGAATTTACAGTGTGATTTTTTTAAACTTCAAGGGACACCGCTGAAAATGAGTCAGGTGGTCCACACATCTGAACCTATGGCCAGTCACCACTGGAACAGCACCATGGGAATGGAGCCCCTTTCAACACATTGATCTCAAGAACTATGCTTGACATTAACATCTTCTTTTTTATATATATTAATATAGGCAAACTGGTATGAACTTGTAAGGTAAAAGTGAGTCTACAATTCCTAAACTAGAAATGATTAAGCATGATTAGTCACTGCAGAGTCTTTCAAAATTCTGGTTTAATATTTCACAGCAAACCAAACCTTTCTACTTGATAGAGGAAAACAAGTAATTGTACCAGACCATGATTTTGTATTTGTGCACACACCACACACACATACAACAATTCTGTCTTTGGTGGTTCAGTTACAGGAAAAAAATAATATGAAAATCTGAACACTGCTTGCAAAGAAACTGTGAAATAGTGGTCAAGAGTAGCATTGTCTGTGTGCTTTTCTCATTTAATTCCATTTATAGGTCTATATTTTAAATTAAATTAAATTTAATTTAAAAATTAAATTAAATTAAAAACTTAAATTTAAAAATTTAATCTTTATTGTATTTTTTCCATTATTTTTTAGTCCTCTTATAGCCCCCTCCCCCAGCAACTACCATACTGTTAACCATACCCTCTTTTTCCATTTAGCTCAATCCCTCCACCCCCCTCACCTCCCCCCACTAGCTGTCATCCTGCTCTCCATCTATGAGTCTGTCCCCATTTTCCTTGTTAGTTCAGTTTGTTCATTAGATTCCACATATGAGTGAAATTATATGGTATTTGTCAAAGTTTAACATTTAATCCAAAAGATTTTTTGGCCACATTTTGAAATAATCCAAACCTCTTCCAGCCATTATATGTTCAATCCTGATCTTGCTCACAGCAGTAGCATCCACTTATTCAAATGCCCATGAGCTTTTTCCTTGGTTTAAATCATTAGACTTTTGTGTTTTCATAAAAGTTTGGGGGCTAAATTAGTCATCCAATAACACCAGATAGTTGAGGGGAAAACATGTCATTATACATTTCCTAAAAAATGCAAGGCAAAGAAAAAGACAAAATACATACCCCCAAATCCCATCCTGTTTTCTCATTTCCTCATCCACGTAAATAATGGCGACCACATCTGTGTGCAAAGTACTCAGGTAATGCAGAGTGCTCTCCAGGAAAGGTCCTACTGTGTGATAGTTCAGTGCTGGTGGTTTCATGTCCACTGCCTGCCATGGACATTCCACCAGGAAAAAAGCCTAGCATGAAAGAAACAAAAAAGAAAACAAAACAAGACAAAACACCTCTCGTTTATAATAGAGTGCCTTTTTCAAAAAACTAGAAAATTAGATAGCCTGAAAGCTTAACTAAAAATTCAAGCCACAACTAATATCACTCTGCAATTATCAAATGCCAGCAAACTATTGGGTTTCCATGGAGGGGGCAAAACAAATTTTACTTAGAATGACATAGAAAGCATCAGCAGACCAAACACTGAGAGGAAGAATGCAAAAAAGAAAGAAAAAAATCAAAGAAAATGTATAAGAGTTTATAACAATTCATTTTAAAGGCACAATTTTAGTTTGTTCATTTGCACCTATATTCAAATTACTACAGCTTTTCAACATTAAAAATAAACCCTTATGCCTTGCACAGTGGAAATGACTAGCGACATGGTGCATGTCTATATGCCCAAATAATTGTAAGTTTCATTATTTAAAGTGCTAATATTTGGGTAAACCAAATTACATTTGGCATGTGGTATAACTTTGCAAAGTTATAACTTCCACTCTTTTCCAAAAGTTCGTCTCCACAACAATAAGGTGAATTCTGGCAAAATTTACTTATGGTAACAGTTGTCCTGTCTTGTTTTCTGAAATGCTACATTTGAGACCAAATAAAACATAATTGGTTCATTTGAAAAAAGGAACTAGAAATATGGCACAAAATTATTTCTACAGTGTGTTTTGTAGAAATAATCTCTAGGAGAAGTTGCTTCTTTTTATACACATATACAAAATTTACACATAATCACAGTGAGGACATTGGTAAATACACCAATCTGTAGTATAAATACAAACTACAAAGCAGCTTTCCAAGAGAACAATGCTTACACAGCAGGCAGAGCTGGTCCTTTCAATAGCAAACACCAAAAATGTCCTTGCAAAAGCAGACAGTGCAAGAAAAGCAGCCTGCACTTTAATACAAACAGCAATTTATGGCTAATGGTTGACATAACTGTGGGACCCGTAACTCTTGTGGTGCTATGCATACAGTCCTAGGACATCTGTTTGTTTTTCTACCACGTCACAAACTTGTCCAACAAAACTGGCCATGCTCCATCTTTCTTATAGTCCCTGAGGTCAAGATTAATTGTTTTGCTAAACTCTAGTACATTGCATCACTGGTCTTTGATAATAACTTTGTATTTTGATTGCTCTAACAATTGGTGAAAAGCTGGAAAAAAGGGCCAGATTTTTCCTAATAACAGTCCCAACATGCACTTGGCAAAATATATGTCTCCGCTGTGCTGGCCCTTTTCCTGTGCAAAGTCAAAAACATATCTGTATATAAGTTTAAAGTTTGTAGAATCACTTAATAATGACCTTAAGCAATCCAAAGTATTTCCAAGTGTTACTGTTGTAACACATTGTAGAGAAGTCATTCTTTTTAACCACACCTGGAGAGTAAAGTAACCGGTATTTTGTGCATCCAATTTCCAAGCTTAAACAAGCATACCTCCATTTTCTGGTTCAATGCCAATGTCTTCACAAAATTTTGCCATGCCTTCAGGACCTGCATCATCAGTACCTGCATATTCATAGAACTACTCTAAGCACCTCTTTCTTGATAAAGATTCTTCTTCAGTCTTATTCTGGTTGAATCCTATTTTATTTTTAATACATTTTATTGATTATGCCATCACAATTGTCCCATTTTTTCTCCCCTTTATTCTCCTCCACTCTGCACCCTCCTCCCGCAAGCATTCCCCACCTAGTTCATGTCTGAGGGTGATACATGTAAGTTCTTTTGGCTTCTCCATTTCCCATACTATTTTTAACCTATCCCTGTCTATTTTCTTTTCTTTTTTTGACATTAAACTTTATTTATTGTTTTTAAAAAAGTATTTTAAAGTAGTTTTTATTGATTACTCTATTACAGTTTTCCCCCTTTATCCCCCCTCCATCCAGCCCTCTCAACCCTCCAGCTTTCTGCCCCCTCTTAGTTCATGTCCATGGGTTGTACATACAAGTTCCTTGAGTCCTCTGTTTCCTATACCATTTTTTCTCTCCCCATCTATTTCGTGCCTACCAATTATGCTTCTTCTTCCCTGTACCTTTTTCTCCCTATTCCTCCCTTCCCCCTCTCCACTGAAATCCCTATGTGATGTCCATTTCTCTGGTTCTGTTCCTGTACTACTGGTTTGCTTAGTTTTTGTTTTCATTGTTTTTCTTTTCTTTTAGGTTCATTTGTTGATAGTTGTGAGTTTGTTGTCATTTCACTGTTCGTAGTTTTGATCTTTTTCTTAGATAAGTCCCTTTAACATTTCATATAATAATGGCTTGGTGATGATGAACTCCTTTAACTTGACCTTATCTGGGAAACACTTTATCTGCCTTTTCATTCTAAATGATAGCTTTGCTGCATAGAGTAATTTTGGATGAAGATCCTTGCCTTTCATGACTTGGAATACTTCTTTCCAGCCCCTTCTTGCCTGCAAGGTTTCTTTTGAGAAATCAGCTGATAGTCTGATGGGCACTCCTTTGTAGATAACCGTCTCCTTTTCTCTTGCTGCTTTTAAGATTCTCTCCTTATCTTTCATCTTGGGTAACTTAATGATGATGTGTCTTGGTGTGTTCCTCTTTGGGTCCAACTTCTTTGGAGTTCTCTGGGCTTCCTGGACTTCCTGGAAGCCTATTTCTTTTTCCAGATTAGGGAAAAATTTCCTTCATTATTTGCTCAAATAAGTTTTTAAATTCTTGCTGTTGTTCTTCTCCTTCTGGAACCCCTATAATTCGGATATATTGGAATGTTTCAGGTTGTCCCAGAGGTTTCTAAGTCTCTCTTCACTTTTTTTAATTCTTATTTTTTCATTCTGTTCCAGTTGGATGTTTATTTTTTCCTTTTGTTCCAAATCGTTGCTTTGAGCCCTGGTTTCCTTCCTATCAGTGTTGATTCCCTGAATATTTTGCTTTATTTCATTACGGGTATCTTTCATTTGTTGACCAAGCTCAATCAGTTCTGTGAGCATTTTGATTGCCAAGGCTTTATTTTATTTTATTTTTAAAATAATTTATTTATTTATTTTTAGAGAGAGGGGACAGGAAGGAGAAAGAGTGGGAGAGAAACATCAATGTGTGGTTGCCTCTCATGGGTCCCCCACTGGGAACCTGGCCTGCAACCCAGGCATGTGCCCTGACTGGGAATCAAACCAGTGACCCTTTGCTTCACAGGCCCATGCTCAATTCACCGAACTACACGAGCCAGGGCAAGATTGCCACGGCTTTAAATTCTCCATCTGATAGGTTGGCTATCTCTTCATTGCTTAGTTCTCTTTCTGAAGTTTTGCTCTATTCTTTCATTTTGGCCATATTTCTTTGTCTCAGCACACCTGTTAAGTTGTAAGGGGTGGGACTTAGTTATTCACCAGGGCAGGGCAATCCTCTTTGCTGTGATGCGATGCTGCCTGCGGTGCAGTCTGTCTTGCTCCCCAGTTGTTCCTCCCAATTTATCCACACGTAAATGTGGGACCCCTGCTCCAAGAGCTGCTGCCTCACCCAATCTGCCAGCCACTGCCTTGCTTCAAGTCCTCTCCACCCCTCCTACCAGTCTGGATGAATAGTTCTTTAACTCCTTGGTGGTCAGACTTTCATACAGTTTGATTTTCTGGCAGTTTTTTTTTTAAGTTTGTTGTTGTCTTTCTTTTTCTTGTGTGAGGAGGCAAAGTGTATCTACCTACACCTCCATCTTGGCTGGAAGTGAATCATATTTTCTACACATTCTATCATGTCTACTTTTCTTAGCAGCTAAATCATCTCCAGGGAAAGGTCTTCTCTTTTTCCTTGGTGGCGTGTCTTTACTAAATAAGTCTGAAGAACTTCAAGGCCACAGGCTTCCTGTTTGGTGATCATCTAGGCCAATGTCTTTTGGTAGATTTAGCTTATTAAGGGTGTGTTTGATTTTATGGATATTTGCCAGTATTGAGAGATGAGAATTCAGCTAAAAATTGACAGCAGCAGCATCTCAGTACATTTTCAGACAGCTCACACCCCACTAGCTGCCCAGGATCCCACATGGAATCCTCACTGGCTTCAAGAAATAATCTTGAGAATAGAATCCAGGGACTGAGATTGGCAGAGCAGAAGGCTGAAAGGGGCCTGGAATCCTGGTAATCCTTAAATACTAGTCCTACCTCTGGATTAGTTTTACATGGGGGGAGGGAATAAACCTGTATCTAGCAGCAGCTCTGTGTCCTAACAGTCAAATGTCATTCCCAACAGACAGGAGAGCAGTCAGGAACACCAACAAATTAGCCAGGGGTAATGGGGGAAAGTGGTAACAATGGCCATTGTTTACCGAGTACTATTACATACCTGGCATTAAAGTATTTTGCATGCATTAACTTATTTAATCCTTACAACAACCCCATGAAATAGGTGAATATCAACCCGTTCTACAGGTGAACACACTGAGGTAAAGAGCAGCTGAGTCGTTTGGCCAAAGTCACAGAGCTAACAAATGATAGAGCCAGGCCATCTGACACGTGAGCCCATTCTCATACAGCAATCTACACTCCCTTGAAAACAAGGGGGAGCCCCAGGGCACGGTTATGGGCTTACCTGGGCAGCCCTGACAATCCACTCCTCCCAGAAGTCTCTGTGTAGTCTCCTCCCACATTGACAGTGGCTTGGCCATTTGGCTGGCTTTGGTCAATGGGGTATTAACATAGAAACTTGATTAGTGCTTGTGTACTGGGGCTTGGGTACTTGAAAATGCTCTTACCACAAAAGGAAGCCTGGCCAACACTACTGATTGAAGGCCACCAGTAAAGACAGACGCAGCCATGAAGCACCTCAGGTTCCCCAAGCACCCAGCCAGCCCACCAGCTGACTATAGCCTTCTGAATGAGCACAGGAGAGATCAGGAGAAGAAGCAACCACTGAGTCAACATTGAGAATCTCGAGACATAATAAAACTCCTGTTTTTATCTAACAAAGATCAGGGTCATTTGTCTTGAATCATTGAAACAGGTCAAGAAATACAGGAAGTGACCTCAGGAAACACATAGACAAGAGACGATTAAATTCCCCAACCATTTGTTGTAGGCCCCAGGGAAAGCTAGGCAGGAAACAAAAGGTCATCAGAACACCTAAGGAATCAGACATCCCTGCCCTTGAAGAGCTGACATTTCCTGGTCCCAGAAGATTCCCTTCCAGGCTTTACCGACCAGATGCATCCACAGGATGCTGGATTCCAAAGTGAGCGCAGGCTTCCCAGCAGTGATGGCCTCCCCACCACAACACGATGTTCACTAAGGACCTCCTTCCCTCCTCAGAAGAGGAAACACAAGAAGCACCCACTGCAGAGCCCTGCTTCCTACTTCATGGGTGAGAAAGCCCAGGACCCTGTAAAATCACCACCACTGTCAGCCATGCTTAGACGGTAGTTATGTGTGTTGGCTGCTCCACTGTCCTGTCGGCCTCCAGGAGGAACAGCAAGGCTGGCAGGGGATGCTCCTCGAGAAGGAAGCAGCACTAAAGCACCTGAATCAAGGTGAGCGGGCCACCATCCCCGTAAACACATTTTGTATTCAAAAACAAAGTGAGTCACAATACCCATAAGAAATAAAAACGTACATCCACACAGAAACTTGTGCACAAATTGATGAACACAAATGTTCATGATGGCATTACTTATAATAGCCAATGAGTGGAAACAACTCCAAAGTCCATCAGCTGATGAAGGGATAAACAAAATGTGCTATAGCCATATAATGCAATATTATCAGCCATAAAAAGGAATGAAGAACTGACACGTGCTACAGCAAGGATGAACCTTAAGACATTATGCTAAGTGAAAGAAGCCAGACATACAAGACCATGTCTTGTATGAATGAATTTGCATGAAATGCCTAGAATAGGCAAAGCCATAGAGAAAGAAAGTAAATTAGTGGTTGCCTTCGGCTGGGTTCAGGGAAGGGGTCAGAAGAAATGAGGAGTGACTGCTTAAGCATATAGAATTTCTTTTGGAAGTAATGAAAATATTCTAAATTTATTGTGGTTGTGACTTCACTACTCTGTGACTATTTAAAAACCCATTGCATTGTACACTTTATTTATTTATTTTTACTTATTTGTTTATTTATCCTTAGAGAGGAAGGGAAGGAGAGAGGGAGAGAAATATCAATGTATGGTTGCCTCTCGTGCACCCCCTGCTGGGAACTGGCCTGCAACCCAGGTATGTGCCCTGACTGGGAATCGAACCACAATCCTTTGGTTTGCAGGCCCACACTCAATCCACTGAGCTACACCAGCCAGGGTGCATTGTATACTTTAAATGGGTGACTTATATACTATGTGAATTATATCTCAATAACGCTGTTACCAACTATATATATTTGTATATATAATATACCAATTATATATATATAATACATACATTTGGTAATATATAATATATATGTATTATATAATATATATTATATAATATATAAATTATATATAAAATATATTTGCTGTATATATATACAGTGTGTGTGTGTGTGAAAAGGAAATGTGATTATAAAATATGTAAGGCAGAGTTAAGAATGAAGCCTGGCTTTTCCTTACAAATCCTTTGATCTTGATTAAGTTGCTTCACTTTGCTGATGCTCAGTTTTCTCATCTATAAAACTGAGATAAAAATAATACCTACTTCATAGAGTGATTGTGAGAATTAAATGAAGCAAATAACAGTAGCTGGGAGATAGTAAGTCCTCAATAAATGTTCAGTGTTGTAATAGAAAAAGTGAGACTTGGCCTGTGTAGCTCATTTGGCTGGGGTGTCATTCATAGACCAAAAGGCCATGGGCTCAATTCCTGATCAGGGCACATGCCTGGGTTGCAAGTTAGGTCCTAGTTGGGGTTCCTGTGAGAGCCAACTGATTGATGTTTCTTTCTCACATCAATGTTTCTCTCCCTCTCTTTTCCTCTTTCTAAAGTCAATGAGCATGTCCTTGAGTGAGGATTTGGAAAAACAAAAAACAACAGTGAGCCACAAGAAGTGGCCACAAAAATGGAAGCCAGCTGGTGGATTCTGAAATAGAAGACTCTTGTTCTTTGGGGGAGATTGTGAAGGAGCTTCCCAGAGTCTGGTCCTAATCCCCAGCGGTTCTCAACAGCCAATAGAGGGAATGCCCCCACTCCCCAAAGAGGCCCTTGTGGTGTGTTTGGGTATTACACCAAGTTATTAGCTTAATAATCCACCTCTCTGCCCTCTCTGATAATCTATGAGAGTCCCAATGTCTTTAACAGGATGTCTGTACTGCTCAAACAAGCCACTGTGGATTCTGCTGTTTCCATCTAAGAGCCCTGATGGATATAGGTAGGAAGGGGCTTGTTCAACAGACAGCAATGAGGCCATGTGGTGGCGGAGGGGGAGTGAAGAAGGAGATGAAGTTAGAAGGCTTGAAGGGGCCAGACCTCAAAGGGCTGTGTACGTCATGGCAGGGAATTTAGATTTTATTCTGAGTGAACTGGGAACCATGAGAGGAATTTGAATAGAAGTTGGACATAATCACATAGTCTCTGATGGTATGTGGAGAACATATTAAGCAGGGGGGCAACCAGGGTGCAGGTTGCTGTGACCATTTAGGTAACCAGGATAGGGGTGTGCAGAGAATGAGGAGTGAATCTGGAAACACTTTAAAAGTACAGCTAGCAGGATTTGCAGATAAAACTGAAAAGTGTGTGTGTGTGTGTCGGGGGGAGAGAATGAATGAAGTTGATCAAGGATGACTTAGTGGGTAAACTGAAGCCTCAAAAATGCATCAGCAGAAAACGGAGAACAATACTTACTGCACAGGATCATCATAAGGAGTCCATATAATTGTGGGTATAAAGCACTTACACATTTATGAACCACTGTCATCATTACTTCTTACAGAGTTTTTGAGAAAACTCATCCAAGCCCATCTTCTTTGCTCTGGTCCCCCCAAATCTTATGTGTGTGAGTCTCCCA
Source organism: Sturnira hondurensis (assembly GCF_014824575.4). NCBI lineage: Eukaryota > Metazoa > Chordata > Mammalia > Chiroptera > Phyllostomidae > Sturnira > Sturnira hondurensis. The sequence continues at coordinate 788,868 of NW_028078422.1, read as the reverse complement.
AGATTTCAGAAAAGGCCTCTCCCATGCTCCAATTTCTTCAAAAACATCTGCCCTCTTACAAGAAAAACTGGAGTGACTCAGGGCAACTTTCTCCCCACCCCGCCCACCATTCTGTGGGTTCTAAGGACTTGCTGGTCCACAGGTCTCTTCCCGGAAATCCAGGCTCTCTGCTCCAGCCCACCTTTCTGTTTCTCTTTCAAATTTAGTTTCCTATCTGTCATCTCCTGGCCACTGGCTACCTGGACTTCCCCAGACTTGCCCAAACCCCGCGGCAAATTCCAAATTTAGGTGATGTATTTGTATTACTTACATAGAATGAGATAGTCCCCCTGGCCAACCCAGCCCTTCACAGCCTTTACTTACTTTACAATCATGAGGGGAACTCTAAATATAACAAAGTCTGGGCTGTAGTCCCAGAGATGTGATTGGTCTCTTAAGTTTACACTCTGTTAGTGGTTCTCAGACTGTCAGATGTATCCGAATCAGTGGTGCTCTTGCTAAAACGTAGATTGCTGGACCCCATGCTCAGGATTTCTGACTGGGTAGCACAGAACATTTGCATTTCTGACAAGTTCTCGGGTGAGGCTGATCCCGCTAGTCCAAGGCCCACACTTTGAGAACTGCTGTCCTGTACCAAGAGGCAGTGATATGTAATGATTCAAACTCTTGCTCCTCACGTGACCCACAGGTCCTTGGCATCACCTTGGGAGAGTGTTAGAAATGCAGAATCTCAGGCCCTACCTGCAACTTCCTGATCTGGAGAGCATTATGCTAAGTGAAATAAGCCAGGAGGTGAAAGGCAAATACCATATGATCTCCCTTGTAAGTGGAACCTAATCAACAAAACAAACAAGCAAGCAAAATAGAACCAGAGACATTGAAATAAAGAACACACTGACAGTAACCAGAGGAGAGGTGGGAGGGGATGATGGCGGGGCGAAGGGGGAAGGGTTGTCAAGGAACATGTACAAAAGACCCATGGACAAAGCCAAAGTGGGGTAGGATTGAGGGTGGGAGGTGGGAACGGCTTGGTGGGGGGAGTGGCGGTGGGAAAATGGAGACAACTGTACTTAAGCAACAATAAAAATAAATAAATAAAATTAGTTGCTTAATTAAAAAAAAAAGAAATCAACATTTTAGCAAGATTCCCAGGAGATCTGTACCCATGTTAAAGTTTAAGAAGCACGGGGTTCAATCCCAGTTCTGCTGATTGTATTTTTATTGTCATTCAATTACAGTTGTCCCCATTTTCCCCCCATTACTCTCCTCTGACCTACTCATCCCCCACCTCCCACATTCAATACCCACTCCACCCCCCACCCCCCTTCGCTGTTGTCTTTGTCCATGGGTCCTTTATACATGTTCCTTGGCTTGATCCTTCCCCTTCTTTCCCCCATTATCCCTCTCCCCACTCTGCTCTGGTCACTGTCAGTTTGTTCTTTATTTCCATGTCTCTGATTCTGTCTTGCTCACTTGTTTTTGTTGATTAGATTCCACTTATAGGTGAGATCATATGGTATTTGTCTTTCATCACCTGGCTTATTTCACTTAGCATAATATTCTCCAGTTCCATCCATGCACTTGCAAAGAATAAGAGTTTCTTCTTTCTTCCTGCTGTGTAGTATTCCATTGTGTCAATTTACCACAGCTTTTTGATCCACTCATTTACTGATGAGCACTGATTAGGCTGTTTCTAGCACTTGGCTATTGTAAATAATGCTGCTGTGAACATTGGGATACATAGGTTCTTTTGAATTGGTGTTTCGGGGTTCTTAGGGTATAATCTCAGTAGTGGAATTGTCAGGTCAGACAGCAGTTCCATTTTTAGCTTTTTGAGGAAATTCCATACTGTTTTCCACAGTGGCTGCACCAGTCTGCATTCCCACCAACAGTGTACTAGGGTCCCCTTTTCTCTGCAACCTTGCCAGCACTCGTTGTTTGTTCATCCGTTCACGGTGGCCACTTTGATTAGTGTGAAGTGGTATCTCATTGTGGTTTTAGTCTGCATTTCTGATGGCTAGTGATGCTGAGCATCCTTTCATGTCTCTGGGCCTTCTGGATGTCCTCCTTGGAGAAGTGTCTATTCAGGTCCTTTGCCCATTTTTTAATTAAATTATTTGTCTTCCTCATGTGGAGTTGTGTGAGTTCTTTATATATTTTGGAGATCAAGCCTTGTCTGAGGTATCATTGGCAAATATATTTTCCTACACAGTTGGTTCCCTTTTCATTGTGCTAATGTTTTCTTTAGCCATGCAGAAGCTTTTTAATTGGGTGTAGTCCCATTTGTTTATTCTTTTCTTTATAACCCTTGCTCTAGGGGACATATCAGTGACAATATTGCTGCATGGAATATCTGAAATTTCCCTGCCTGTGTTCTCCTCTAGAACTTTTATGGTGTCATGACTTACATTGAAGTCTTTTATCCACCTTGAGTTTATTTCGGTGCATGGTGTAAGTTGGTGGTCTAGTTTCATTTTTTTGCATGTAGCTGTCCAGATCTCCCAACACCATTTGTTGAAAAAGCTATTTTTACTCCATTTTATGCTCCTGCCCCTTTGTCAAATGTTAATCATAGAGACATGGGTTTATTTCTAGGCTCTCTATTGTGTTCCATTGGTCTATGTGTCTGTTCTTATGTCAGTACCAGGCTGTTTTGATTCTAGTGGCCTTGCGATATAGTTTGATATCAGGTATTTTGGTACCTCCTAGCTTCTTCTTTCTCAAAATTGCTGCAGATATTCAAGGTAGTTTATGGTTCCATATAAATTTTTGAAACATTTGTTCTATGTCTGTGAAATACACCATTGGTATTTTAATAGAGATTGTGTTGAATCTATGAATTGCTTTGGGTAGTATGGACATTTTGGTGGTGTTAATTCTTCCAATCCATGAACAACGTACATGCTTCAATTTACTTGAAGACCTTCAATTAATGTCTTTCTTCAGTGTTATGTAGTTTTTTGAGTACAGGTCTTTTACCTCCTTGGTTAGTTATGTTTCTAGGTACTTCATTTTTCTTGTTGCTATAGCAAATGAGATTTTTTTCCCTATTTTCTGTTTCTCATATTTTATTGTTGGTGTACAAAAATGTCTTCAATTCTTGAATATTGACTTTGTATCCCACCGTTTTGCCACATTCACTTATTAGGTCAAGTAGTTTTTTGAGGGAGTTCACATGGTTTTCTATGTACACTATCATGTCATCTGCAAACAGGGACAGTTTCATTTCCTCCTTTCCATTTTGGATGACTTTTATTTCTTCTTCTTGTGTGGTTGCTGTGGCTAGAGCTCCCAATACTGTGTTGAATAGAAGTGGAGAAAGCAGACATCCTTGTCTTGTTTCTGACCTTAGTTGGAAAGCTTTTGGTTTTGCCTGTTGAGTATGATGTTGGCTGTGGTTTCTCATACATGGCCTTTATATATTTATTTATTTATTTAAATATATTTTATTGATTATGCTATTACATTTGTCCCATTTCCCCTGCTTCATTCCCCTCCACCCTGCACACCCCCTCCCACCCACATTCCCCCCTTTAGTTCAGTCCATGGGTCATAAGTTCTTTCGCTTCTACATATCCCACACTATTCTTGCCCTATCTCTGTCTATTTTCTCCCCACTGTCTGTGCTACTTATTCTCTGTACCTTCTCCCCCTCTCTCCTCCTTCCACTCCCCTATTGCTAACCCTCCATGTGGTTGTGTTCCTGTTCTAGTTGTTTGCTTAGTTTGCTTTTGTTTTAGGTGTGATTGTTAATAACTGAGTTTGCTGTCATTTCACTGTCCATATTTTTTCTCTTCTTTTTCTTAGATAAGTCCCTTTAACATTTCATATAATAACAGCTTGATGCTGATGAACTTCTTTAACTTGACCTTATCTGCCCTTCCATTCTAAATGAAAGCTTTGCTGGATAGAGCAATCTTGGATGTACCTCCTTGCCTTTCCTGACTTGGAGTACTTCTTTCTAGCCTCTTCTTGCCTGTAAGGTCTCTTTTGAGACATCAGCTGACAATCTGATAGGAACTCCTTTGTAGGTGACTGCTTCTAGGATTCTCTCCTTCATTTGAATCTTGGCTAATGTAATTATGATGTGCCTTGGTGTGTTCCTCCTTCGGTCCACCTTCTTTGGGACTCTCTGAGCTTCCTGGACTTCCTGGAAGTCTATTTCCTTTGCCAGATTGGAGAAGTTCACCTTATTATTTGTTCAAATAAGTTTTTCACTTGTTGCTCTTCCTCTTCCCCTTCTGGTACCCCTATAATTCGGGTGTTGGAACATTTAGAGATGTCCTGGATGTTCCTAAGCCTCTCCTCGTTTTTTTTTTTTTTTAATTCTTGCTTCTTTCTTCCTTTCTGTTTGGCTGTTTCTTTCTTCCTTCTGGTCCACTCCATTGATTTGAGTCCCAGTTTTCTTTCCATCACTATTGTTTTCCTGTGCATCTCCCTTCATTTCACTTAGCATAGCCTTATAATTATCAGCTTCCCTGTTGTTTCTAATGTTCATTCAAGGTTAGAACACTAAGCAAGGCTGAAACCTGTCCCTAGGGCCCCAGGAGCCACAGAGATGTCAATAAAAGTGTAGAAGCAGACTGAACTGGAAATGTAGACACCAAGAAAGAGACCAGAGCCTGAAAACAAGACAGCATCATAGAGCTAGATAGAGACTGAGACCCAAGAAATCGAAAGCTGAACACAGTCACTCATTGTAGGAGAAGCCTGGCTTTCCCACCTACAAATCCTTTGACCTTGAGTAGGTTAATGCTCAGTTTTCTCATCTACAGAACTGGAATAAAAATAATACCTCCTTCATGGAGTAGTTGTGAGAATTAAATGAAGCAAATAACAGTAGCTGGGAGATGATAAGTGCTCAATAAATGTTCGGTTTTGTTGTTTAAAAAAAGCAAGTTCTGGCCAGTGTGGCTCATTTGCTTGGAGCATCATCCCATGAAACAGAAAGTCCCAGATTTGATTCCTGGTCAGGGCACATGCCTGGGTTACAAGTTATGCTCCTAGTTGGGGTTCCTGAGAGAGGTAACTGATCAATGTTTCTCTCTGACATCAATGTTTCTCTCCTTCTCTTCTCCTCTCTTTGAAGTCAACTAGCATAGCCTTGAGAATTTTTAAAAAAGTGAACCACAAGAGGAAATGGCCACAAAAATAGAGTGTAGTCAGCTGGTGGTTTCTGCAATAGAAGCCTCCAGTCCTTTGAGGGAGATTGTGAAGGAGCTTCCTGGAGTTTGGTCCTAATCCCCATAGGTTCTGAGCAGCCAATACAGGGATTTCCATCCCAACCCTGGGGAGGCCCTTGTGGTGTGTTTGGGTATTATTCCAGGTTATTAGCTTTATAATCTACCACTCTGCCCTCTCTGATAATCTATGAGCTTCCCAACGTCTTTCACTTGATATATGGTGTCAGATGGTACGAGACTTATCAGGAAGATCTCTTAGTAAGTTATGTAATGTTAATCACTGGGTTTGAATCCCTGAAACTAATATAATATTGTTTGTAGAGTGTAATTAAAAATAAAAGGTTAGTTAGAGACAAAACAATTATGCTTTCGGTATCAAGTCTAAAAACTCTGCCTAACCCTAGTCATGAAGATTTTCTATGTTCTCTTCTAAAAGTGTACACTTTACATTTTACATGAAGCTCTATGACCCATGTTGAGTTAATTTTTGAGTAAGGTATAAGGTTTAGGTCCAGGTTCATATTTTTGCCTGTTGATGTCTAATTGTTCCAGCACCATTTTCTGAAAATACTATCCTTCCTTTATTGAACTGCTTTTGCATCTTTTGTCAAAATCCATTTGGCCATGTTTATGTGGCTCCGTGCCTGTATTCCCTATTCTGTTCCCTATTTCCTATCTATGTATGTGTCTGGGCTTTCCCCAGACCCACACTGTCTTGATTACTGTTGCTATCTAATAAGCCTTGCTATCAAGTAGTATGGTTCTTCCAACATTCATTCTTCTTTTTAAAAATGATGTTTTAGCTGTCCTAGTTCCTTTCCTTTTGCATGTAAATTGTAAAAGAAGATTGTGTGCTTAAAAAATAATGTTGTTGTGGTTCTGATAGGAGTTGCATTGAATTATAGACCGGTTTGGTGATTTCAGCATTACAGTATGTTCCTATTTTTATTTAGGTTTCCTTCGATGCCTTTTATCAGGATATTATAGTTCTTAACATACAGATCCTATTTACATTCTGTTGATTTATACCTAAAAAGGTTTTTTTTAGCAATTAAAAATGGTGTTGTATTTTCAACTTTAGGTTCAATTGTTTATTGCTGGTGTAAAGAAATGCGATTTATTTTTTATGTTCACTTTGTATCTTGTGTACTTGCTAAACTCACGTATTGATTCTAAGAGTCTGTAGTTTTCTGATTGTTTTTTTACATAAACCTCCATTCTATCTACAAATAGGAAGCTTTATCTTTCCCCTTTAACCAACAAAATTTCCCTTTAAGTTTTTTTAAAATTTTATTTATTTATTTATCTTTAGAGGGGAAGGAGAGAGGGAGAGAGACGTCAGTGTATGGTTGCCTTTTGTGCATCCCCTGCTGGGAGTTGGCCTGCAGGGAACTGGCCTGCAACCTGAGCATGTGCCCTGACTGGGAATCAAATCCCTTAAAATTTTTATGCCATTTATTTGTTTGTTTATTCTTTTGTACTGCTTAGGATATCCAGTATTATGTGAAGTAAGAGTTGTGAGACTTCACACACATTAGGATGGTTACTATTTAAATACACACACACACACACACACACACACACGCACACACAGAGTCCTGGCCAGGTGGTTAAGTTGGTTGTAGCATTGTCTTGTACACCAAAATGTTGTGAGTTCTATTTACGGTCAGAGCACATACCTAGGTTGTGTGTTCCATCCCCAGTAGGAGTGCATATGGGAGGCAACCAACCGATGTTTCTCTCTCACATTGATATTTCTCTCTCTCTCTCTCTCTATCTTTTTTTTAAAGATTTTATTTATTTATTTATTTATCTTTAGAGGGGAAAGAGAGAGGGAGAGAAACATCAATGTATGGTTGCCTTTTGTGCATCCCCTGCTGGTAGTTGGCCTGCAAGGAACCAGCCTGCAACCCAGGCATGTGCCCTGACTGGGAATCGAACCGTGATTGTCTGGTTCGCAAGCCCGCGCTCAATCCACTGAGCTACGCCAGCCAGGGCTTCTCTCTATCTATCTTTATTTCTCTGTCTGCCTTCCTCTCTCTCTAAAATCAATAAACATATCCTTGAGTCAGGATTTAAAGAAAAACCACGGAGCACAAGAGACAGCAAGGATGTAGAAGAACTGGAATGTAAAACGAGAGCAGCCACTACTTGAGGAACCACTATGCAGTTCCTCAGAAACTTAAAAATACTATGTCACCCAACAATTCCACTTCTGGGTATATGACCAACAAAAGAATTGAAAGCAGGCTTTCTAACAGATATTTGTGTGCTCATGTTCAGAATAGCATTATTTGCAATAGATCAGGGGCGTCAAACTCATTTTCACCAGGGCCCACATCAGCCTTGCAATTGCCTTCAAAGGGCCGAGTATAATTTTAGGACTGTGTAAATGTAACTACTCCTTAACAGTTAAGTGAGAGCTTGGTGCTGCCAACAGGTAGAAACAAGGTGCCAGGCTGGATATAAAAATGTGGAGGGCTGGATCTGGACTGTATGCCTTGTGTTTGCCACCTGTGCAATAGAAAAAGATGGAAACAACTCAAGTGTCCATTGACTAACTAGTCAATGGATAAGCAAAATGTGATAGATACATACAGTGGAGTATTATTAAGCCTTAAAAAGGAATGAAATTCTGACATGGCTACAACGTGAATGAAACCTAAGGACATTAGACTAAGTGAAAAAAGCAAAAGAACAAATACTATATGATTTCATTTATATGAGGAACTCAGAATAGTCAAACTCATAGAGATGGAACATAGGAGGGTGATTTCTGGGGGTTGGAGGGAGAGAAGGGATGGGGAGTTACTGTTTATAAAATACAGAGTTTCAGGTTTGCAAGATTAAAAAAGTTTTGTGGAGGTTTCCAGTCAAGATGGTGCCGTAGGCAGACATGACTTGTCTTTTCACACCACCACATCAAAATTACAACTAAACTATGGAACAACCATTACTCAAAAACGTCAGAAATAGACTTGCATAGAAGTCTGACAACTATGGAATTACAGAAACCACATCCACTTAGACCGGTAGGAGGGGCCACAGATGTAGGACAGGCTGGTCTCTTGTGTGCATGTGGTGGATAAAGATTCAGGCAGGATACCTCAGGAGGGAGGAGCCCCAGCCCCACACTAGGTCCCCTAGCACAGGGTTCCAGGGCCAGGACAGTAAGTCCCCACAACTCTGGCTGCAAAAACCAGTGGTGATTGAGTCAGTGGAAGCAACTTCTGGAGCCCCAAGCAGTTCTTGAACAAACCCACACATGAACTCACCTACTCAGACTCACTCCTTCTGAGCCCCAGTTCTAGGGTGGTAGCTTGAAGGGCACCACTGGCATATTGTGAGAGGCTAAAGTGTCTGGCATTGGGGTAAGCAGAAGCTATTGTTTCTTTTCTCAGCCCTCCCTCTGCAGAACCATGAAACCAGCAGGCTGGTGCCATATTTGAGACTCCATCATCAGGCTAACGTTGCTTGACTCACCATGGAGATCCTCAGAGACACTGCCCCACCCAGCTTACAGGCTCAACCAAATTGCTTTCCCATATGAATAACTTGTCTTGGCTCACACTTCACAGCTTCCTAAATCCTATCAAACAAGCAACAGCTGGCCTTGGTGAGCTCCAGGCTGGGCATTACCAGAAGCCAGATTAGTTACACAGGTTGGCTTCACCTGGGGAATCTCCAAGCCCAGCACAAGTATCAGCCATCTGCAGATTTCTTTATAGATCAGGCAGGGTGGCCCTGGGCAAAACACAGGTGGGGCCTGACCTTGTCCTACAACACCTGGGAAACCCCAGGGCTAGCACACCCAGTGGACAGCTATAAAGCACTTCAGAGTACCACCACCCAGACTCTGCACAACTGATCCTCCATGGAGAGTGGAATTTTATGGTCAGTGGTCACAGCCAATTTTTGCAGCTTACTGGCCTGGGTAAACTCCTCTCATTGATCTTCCAATAGCAATCAAGGCTCAGCTATAAGAGGAAGGTGTACTCAGCCCACATGTAGGGCACACCTGGAGTATCCAGCTTGGGTGAGAAGGGAGGCTGTGCCACTGGACCGTGAAGGACACATACTATGTTAGGTCACACTACCAAGACACAGAGTCAAAGAAGTTCCAGCTAATACATAGAAATGAATACAGGGTGGCTGCCAAAATGAGGAGACAAAGAAAGATGTCCTAAATGAAAGAACAGATCAAAACTCCAGAAAAAGAACTAAACAAAATGGAGATAAACAATCTCCCAGATGCAGAGTTCAAAACACTGGTTATAAGGATGCTCAAGGAACTAAGTGAGGACCTCAGCAACATAGAAAAGATCCAGTCAAAAATGAAGGTTAACACTAATTGAAATAAAGAACAATTTGCATGGAATCAACAGTAGAGAAGATGATGTCGAGAATCGCATCAATGATTTGGAACATAAGGAAGCAAAAGTCAACCAATCAGAACAATAAGAAGCAAATAGAATCCAAAAAAATTAGGATAGTGTAAGCAATAGCTGGGACAACTTCAAGAGCTCCAACATTCCCATCATAGGGGTGCCAGAAGGAGAAGAGAAAAAGCAAGAAATTGGAAATCTACTTGAAAAAAAATAATGAAACAAAATCTCCCTAACTTGGTGGAGGAAATAGACATGCAAGTCCAGGAAGCATAGAGTCCCAATCCAGTTGGACCCAAAGATGACCACATCAAGACACGTCATGATTAAAATGCCAAGGGTTACAGATAAAGAGAGAATCTTACCAGCAGCAAGAGATAAGCAGATAGTTACCTGCAAAGGAGTTCCCATAAGACTGTCAACTGATTTCTCAAAAGAAACTTTGCAGGCAAGAAGGGGCTGGCAAGAAGTATTCAAAGTGATGAAAAGCAAGGACCTTCAACCTAGACTACTCTGGCAAAGCTATCATTTACAATTGACAGGCAGATGAACTGCTTCCCAGACAAGGTGAAGTGAAAGGAGTTCATTGTCACCAAGCCATTATTACATAAAATGTTAAAGGGACTTACTTAAGAAAAAGGAGAGATCAAAACTATGAAGATTAAAATGACAACAACTAGCCCTGGCTGGTGTAGCTCAGTGGATTGAGCATGGGCTGTGAACTAAAGGGTCACCAGTTCGATTCCCAGTCAAGGCACATACCTGGGTTGCAGGCCAGATTCCCAGTGGAGAGGCACCTAAGAGGCAACCACACATTGATGTTTCTCTCCCTCTCTTTCTCCCTCCCTTCCTCTCTCTCTAAAATAAATAAATAAATAAAATCTTTAAAAATAAATAAATAAAATGACAACAACTCACAACTATCAACAACTGAATTTAAAACATAAAAACAAACACAAACTAAGCAAATAAGCAGAACAGGAACAGAATTATACGGGAATCATTTGGAGGGTTATCATCTGGGAAGGGGAAGGAAGAGAAAAGGGAAAATAGTACAGGGATCAAAAAGCATAGTTGGCAGGAACAATATAGACAGGGGGAGGTTAAGAATAGTATAGGAAAGAGAGAAGCCAAAGAACTTACATGTACAACTCATGGACATGAACTAAGGGTGGATTGCTGGAGGGAAGGGGGGTACCAGAGGGGCAAAGGGAAAAAATTGGGACAATTGTAACAGCATAGTTAATAAAATATATTTATTTTTTAAATATTTTGTTTATTTATTTTTAGAGAATGAGGAAGTGAGGGAGAAAGGGAGAGAAACATCAATGTGTGGTTGCCTTTTGCACGTCCACTACTGGGGACCCGGCCTGCAACCCAGGCATGTGCCCTAGACTGGGAATGGAACCAGGACCCTTTGGTTCACAGGTCCACACTCAATCCACTGAGCTACGCCAGCCAGGGCAAAATATACTTTAAAAATAAGTAAAAGAGCCCTGGCTGGTGTAGCTCAGTGGATTGATCGCGGGCCTGTGAACCAGACAATCGCGGTTCGATTCCCGGTCAGGGCACATTCCTGGGTTGCAGGCCAGTTCCCAGCAGGGGACTCACAAGAAGCAACCATACATTGGTATTTCTCTCCTTCCCTTCCTCTCTAAAGATAAATAAATAAAATCTTTAAAAATTAAAAAAATAAAAATAAGTAAAAGAGTTTTGTGGATAATTCCCCCCCTTCATTCCCCTCCACCCTAACACTCCCTCCCCCACCATTCTCTTAGTTATGGTAAAATACATATAACATACAATTTGCCATTTTAACAATTTTTAAGTGTACAATTCAATGACATTAAGGACATTTCAAAATATTGTACAACGATTATCACTGTCTGTTTCCAAAAGTTCTTCAACACCCCAAATAGAAACTATGTGATGGGAGTACAAGACAGAAAACTGTACTTGAATAACAATTAAATAAAAAATTTTAAAAAATTGAAATAAATAAAAGAAACTATGTACACATTAAGCAATAACTCCCCCTTCTCCCATCCTCCCAACCCTAGATAACACTGTTCTACTTCCTGTGTCTATCACAGACCAATCCTATGTATTTCCTGGAAGCACAACAGAACCATACAACGTTTGTATTTTTGCACCTAGCTTATTTCACGTAACATAATGTTTTCAAGGTTCATCTGTGTTGTAGCGTGTATCAGAATTTCATTCCTTTTTGTGGCTGAATACTGGACACTTGGCTTTTTCCAACCTTTGGCTATAGTGAGTAATGCTGTTATGAACATAGGAATAATATCTTTTTGAGTCTCTGTTTTCAACTTTTCTGGGTATATACTGACCTCTTATGTATTTTTTCTTTTATGTATTTTTATTGCTGGATATAATTTGCTAATTTTGGACGTGGATTTTTTTACTCTACTCACGAGGAATGCTGGTCTACATTGTCCTTTTCTCTTTTCTTTCTTTATTTTTGTTCTGTCTTTACTTATTTTTGGAATGAAGGTAAATCTGGCTTCATAAAGTGCATTAGAAAATGTTGCCAACTCATACCATTTGGAAGAAGTTGTGAAGAACTGATGTTAATTTCTCCCTAAATTGATGTTTGGTGGAATTCTTTCTTGGAATTTTTTAAATTGCAGATTAAATTTCTTTAGTAGTTAATAGAGTATTCATATTATCTATTTCATTTTAGGTGAGCATTGGTAGTTTGTGGTTTTTGAAGAATTTTTCCATTTTGTCTATGTTGTAGAATGCATATGTACAGAATTTTTGTAGTTTTCTCTTCTTTGTTTTAATGTTTGCAAGGGATATAGTGATATCTTCTTTTTAATTCATGTTAGTGGTCATTTGTGTCTTTTCTCTGCTTTAATTCTTTCATCTTGCTATAAGCTTATCAATTTTATTAGTATTTTCTAAGAACTAGTTTTTTTATATTTTATTAGTTTGGTTATTCTGTTTTTTTCAATGATTTCACTCTTTCTTATTTCTTTCCTTCTGTTTGTTTTGGGTTTGTTTGTTCTTCTTTTCCTATTATTTGAGGTAGATGCTTAGATTATTGATTTAAGAACTTTTCCTTTCTCAAGATAAGTGTTGGGTGCTTATAAATTTCTAAGCATTGCTTTTAATTTTTTATATGGTTTATTTTTATTTTCCTTCAGTTCAGGGTATTTTTTATTTGCCTTGAGATTCCTGCTTTGACGCATAGGTAGCTTAGGAGTACATTGTTTAATTTCTAAGTGTTTGGAGATTTTTCTGTTGTCTCTTTGTATTGGTTATATAACCCAGGATGTGGTCTTATTGTTGAATGTTCCATACGTACTTGAAAAAAAATGTATACTCTACAGTGTCTGGGTAGAATGTTCTGCAAATGTCAACTAGATCCTGTTGGTTGATTGTCCAGTCTACTATATCCTGGCCAATATTTTTTGTCCAGTTATTCTGAGAGAGGGATATGGAAGTACCTAGCTATAATTGTGCATTTTTGTTTTCCTCCTTTGTATTCTGTTGGTGTTTGCTTCATGAATTTTGAAGCTCTATTATTTGGTGCATACATATTTAAAATTGTTTTGTCTCCTTGACACATTGAGCCTTTTATCATCATATAGTGTCTTTCTCTGTCTCTGATAATTTTCTTTAGTAATTTCCTCAAGCCTACCTTATCTAGTACTTGTATAATCCAACTTCCTCTTGCTTGTTATAAATACTTCTATCCGTTTATTTTTAACCTACCCATATTCTTATCTTTGAAATAAAGTTTCCTGTAGACAACATATGGTTTTTATAAACATATCCTGCCATTCTCTTTTTACATGTACATGTTCTACATTTAATGTAATTGTTGATCTGTCAGCATTTAAGTCTGTCATCTTTTTTCCTTCTATTTCTTTAGTTTATTTCTTTATTTATTTATTTTTAGAGAGAGGGGAAGGGAAGGAGAAAGAGAGGGAGAGAAACATCAATGTATGGTTGCCTCTCATGTGTCCCCTCCTGGGGACCTGCTCTGCGGCCCAGGCATGTGCCCTGACTGGGAATCGAGCCGGCGACCATTTGCTTCACAGGCCCATGCTCAATCCACTGAGCTACACCAGCCAGGGTTCCTTCTATTTCTTTTATTTTTCATTCTTCTGTTTCCTTTCTCCTGACTCCCTGTGGATTCCCTAAACATTTTATAGTGTTCCATTTTGTTTTATCTACAGTGTTTTTGACTATATATCTTTGTATTTTTTTAGTCTTTGCTCTAGGATTTCAATGTACATATGATTTATCACAATGTGATAATATTGACATATTACCACTTCACATAAATTCAGGAACATTATTGCTATTTAACTCCTTTTATACTCTCTGTTTTATAAATATATAAATATCTTTTTAAATACATGGAGAATAATATCAGATAGTAGTATAATTTGCTTTCAAAAATCTAATATTGTTATTAAAATGAGAAGAGGATATTTTATTGTATTTATCTACATGTTTCCTCATTCCATAAGCCTTTCTTCATTTCTAATGTTTTAGGTTTCCTTTGGCTTTAATTTTCTTTCTGTTTGAAGAACTCAAGCAATTCTTTTAATACAGATCTACTGGTAACAAATCCTCTTAGTTTTCTTCACTTTAAAATGTCTTTATTTTGCCTTCTTTGCTGAAGAATATTTTCACTAGATAAAGAAGCCTGGGTGGATAGTTCTTTTCCTTTAGCATTTGAAAAATGTGCCACTCTCTCCTGGAGAACTCCACTGTCAAACTATTGACCCTCTATAAAATGTAATGTGTTGTTAATGTCTGGTTCCTTTCAAGATTCTTTCTTTGTCCTTAGTTTTCAGAAGTGTGTATAAAAAAGGGGAGGCCCACATGGCAGGCCTGATAAACTCAGAGACCAAAAAGTAACTACAAAAAATGGTCTGAACATAAAACTGTGAACTAAAAGCAGATCATGGCAGGTAATCACATCCCAGGCCTATATCTTCCTTCACAAAGGCCAATCTTTACATTGAGTGAGCTTGTCTATTATTTTTTTGCATCTAAGATACCTTTGGATAAGATACCTTTGGAATGTCAGAGTGATCTTCTTTTCCAAACCCCTCAGGGCGACACCCACTGTCACCCTCACTGTTATCTTATTCCTCAAATACCACCTCTATGAACTGTAAACATTTATAATTAACTGTACTGTACCCACCAATGTAGAATGAGTATGTGTCTTATCATGTATTTTCCTTCTTATTCAATTCCAGAGATTTCCCCTCTTTGCTTTCTCCTTCCTCCCTAATCTACCATCAATGGATTTCTTGTAATCTTTATGTCTCCTCCTTTGATTCTAATGTATAAAATAAGCTGTAAAACTGACATTCTGCAGAGCATTTTCTCAATTTGTTGAGAATTGGCTTTCCAAAAATTGTCATTATTTTGGCTCAAATAAACTCATATAAAATTCTCCACATGTTTGGACATTTCTTACACCAACAGAAGTTTGGTTATGATGTGCCTGAATATGGACTTTTTTGCATATATCTTGTTTGGGATTTATTCAGCTTTTTAAATCTGTAGGTTTATATAGTTTGTCAAATAGGGGATATTTTCAGTCATTACTTCTCCAAATATTTTTCAGACCCATTTTCTTTCAGTTTCTCTTCTGGAACATCAGTGATGTGAATGTAAAATCTCTTGCTATCATTCCAAAGATCCCTGAAGCTCCTTTTGTTCTGCAAGTTTTCTTTTAATCTTTCAAAATCAACTTATCATTTGTGCAGACTTCAATCTATGTACTCTCTGTTGTTCAGATGGGTTGATTTCTATTTCTATTATGACAATCACAAATTCCTCTCTCCTCTCCATTTTTTTCTGTTTACTGAGTTTTATTTCAGTTATTGTATTATTTAGTTCCAAAGTTTCCATTAAGTTCCATATTTCTTTTGTTGTTAATGATACTCTCATTTTTTTCATTTGTTTTCAGAGTATTCATGATTCTTATTGAAGCAATTTATTTTACTTTATTTTGACCTAATTGATTGTTGCTTTTTATCAGATTTTTTTATTGTTGTTCAAGTACAGTTGTTTACATCACTTTCCCACATCCCACTTATCCACACCTCCCACCCTCCATCCTATCCCGCTTTGGCTTTGTCCATGGGTCCTTCATACACGTTTCTTGATTGCACTTCCCCTCCTTTCTGCTGTTATCCCTCTTCCTGCTCCCGTTAGGTTACTGTCAGTTTGTTCTTTATTTCAATGTCTCTGGTCATATTTTGCTTGCTTGTTTTGTTGATTGGGTTCCACTTATAGGTGAGATCACTGCCTGGCTTATTTTACTTAGCATAATGCTTTCCAGACCCATCCATGCCGTCGCAAAACAGGAGCTCCTCCCTTCTCTCTGCTGTGTAATATTCCATTGTATAAATGTTCCATAGTTTTTTTATCTATTTATTTACTGATGGGCACTTAGGTGCTTCCAGCACTTGACTATTGTAAATCGTGCTGCTATGAACATTGGGGTGCATAGGTTCTTTTGAATTGGTGCACCAGGGTTCTTAGGGTATAATCCCAGCAGTGGAATTGCCAGGTCAGACAGCAGTTCCATTTTTAGTTTTCTGAGGAAATTCCATATTGTTTTCCATAGTGGCTTCATCATTCTGCAATCCCACCAACAGTGCACTAGGGTTCCCTGGATGCTATACCTTATCAAATGTTTTTTTCTACATGTTTCAATATGACCATGTGATTTTTTTCTTTCCTTTTGTTTATGTGATGTATTACGTTTATTGATTTGCCAATATTGTACCATGCTTGCATCCCTGGAATGAATCCCACTTGATCATGGTGTCTGATCTTTTCTGGATGTGGTTTGCCAGTATTTTGTTGAGGATTTTAGCATCCATGTTCATTAGTGATAATGGCCTGTAATTTTCTTTCTTTGTTGTGTCTTTATTTGGTTTTGGGGTTAGGATGATGTTGGTCTCATAAAAAAAAGTTTGAAAGTCTTCCCTCTTTTTGGATTTCTTGGAATAGTTTGAGAAGAATCGTGGTCAGGTCTTCTGCAAATGTTCAATAAAATTATCCTGTAAATCTGTTTAGCACAGGGCTATTGTGTCCCAGGAGGTTTTTTGATTACTGCTTCAATTTCACTAACTGATATCAGTCTATCGAGGCTTTCTGCTTCTTATTTACTCAGTTTTGGAGGATTATATGTTTGTGCCAAACATATAATTGAGTGCCAAAATAATCTATTGAGGCTTTCTGCTTCTTATTTACTCAGTTTTGGAGGATTATATGTTTCTAGAAATTTGTCCATTTCACCCAGGTTTTCCAATTTATTGACATATAGTTCTTCATTGTAATTTCTTACAATCCTTTGTTTTCTCTTGTATCAGTTGTAATTTCCCCTCTTTCATTTCTAATTGTATTTATTTGGGTCCTCTCTTTTTTTTCTTGATGAGTCTAGTTAAAAGCTTGTCAATTTTGTTTATCTTTTCAAAGAAACTTCTCCTGGACTTATTGATCCTTTGGAGTATTCTTTTAGTATCTATGCCATTTAATTCTGCTCTGATCTGAATTAATTCATTCCTTCTACTTGCTCTGGGCTTTGTTTGTTGTTGTTCCTCTAGTTTTTGTAGTTGTAGGGTTAGGTTATTTATTTAAAATGCTTTTATTTCCTTTAGGTAGTCCTGCATTGCTATGAACTCCCCTTTCAGAACTGCCTTTGCTGTGTCCCATAGGTTTTGGGCTGTTTTGTGTTCATTTTTATTTGTTTCCAGAAACTTTTTGTTCTTCCTTGATCTCATTCTTAACCCATTCATTGTTTAATAACATGTTATTCAGTCTCCATGTATTTGACTGTTTTTGAGTCTTTTCCTTGAGGTTAGCTTCTAGTTTCAAGCCATTGTGATCTGAGAAGATGCTTGATATGATTTCAGTTTTTTTAAAAATTTGTTTGGGTTTGTTTTGTGTCCTATCATGTGGTCTATATTTGAAAATATTCTACGTGGATTTGAAAAGAACGTATATTTTGCTTCTTTTGGGTGAGAGTTTCAGTATCTCAGTTAAGTCCTTCTGAGCTAGTGTGCCGTTCAGTGCCAAAATGTCCTTGTGGACTCTTTGTTTAGAAGATATGTCTGTTTTTGACAGTGGGGTATGAAACAGCCCTACTATGAGTGTGTTGCTGTCTATATCATTTATTTACATATAATACAAATGCCCTATTAACAGTTGAACATTATCCCCTGGGACCATGTGGCCCACCTAGACATTCAGGACCCAGGTGCCAACTCAACGCAGCCTACAAGCTTCTCACTCTGACTCCAGAAGGGTGAGCATGTTACCCTCATGCACAGGGCCTTTCATGTTGTGGGTGATGGAATGGCTCATGTTGTCCATAAATTCCACATGTATCTTCATGCACTGTCCCTGCAAGCCAATCCTGCCCAGCACCTTGGGGACCCTGGCTAGCTTAGTAGGTTGCACACGACTCGTGTCCATGATGGCAGCAGTGGTTCAGTGGAGAGGAGTCCTATATCTTTCTTGAAATCCTCCAAAATTTTCCTTATATATTTGGGTGGTCCCATGTTGGATGCATGTATGTTTACAATGTTTATAGTTTTCTAATGGATCTTAGAATTAAGAAATGACCTTGTTTGTCTCTTTTTATGGCCTTTGTTTTGAAATCTATTTTGTCTGATATTAGTCTTTCTGCCCCAGCTTTTTTTTTCCAACCCTCCACTTTCAGTGCATGTAGGTCTTTTGTTCTGAGGTGGGTCTCTTGTAGGCAGCATTTATGTGAGTCATGTTTTCTTATTCATTCAGCTACCCTATGTCTTTTGATTGGAGTGTTTAAGTAATTTACATTTAACGTTACTACTGAAAGGTGTTTATTCATTGCCATTTTTTCCTTTTGCACTTGTGTTCCTCTCTCTCTTACTCTTTTTCTTCATCTTCTTAAAGCAGTCCTGTTAGCAATTCTTGCAATACTGGTTATGTGGAGAGTATTCTTTTGGCCTTCTTTTGTCTGGGAAGCTCCTTACTTAGCCTTCCATTTTAAGTGAGAACCTTGCTGGGTAGAGTAGTCTAGCTTGCAGGACTTTGGTTTTCATTACTTGGAATATTTCTTGCCATTCTTCTGGCTTGGAGCTTTTCCACTGAGAAGTCAGCTGCTAGCCTTATTGGGGCTCCCTTGTATGTTACTTCCTGTTTCTCCCTTGATGCTTTTAAGATTCTCTCTTTGTCTTTAGTACTTGGCACATAATTATGAATGTGTCTTGGAATTGGCCTCTTTGGGTTCATCTTGACTGGGACCCTCTGTGTGTCTGGAACCTGCATGACTTTTCCCCTCTCTGGGTTAGGGAAGTTTTCTATCATTATTTGTTCAAGCAGATTTTCTATCCCTTGCTCTTTTTCTTCTCCTGGTACTCCGATGATTCGAATGTTGTTGCATTTCATGTTGTCCTGAAGTTCCCTTAAGCTATCCTCATGTATTTTTAGTCTTTTTTCATGCTGTTGTTCTATCTGGGTATTTCTTTCTAACTTGTCTTCCAGCTCACTAATTCTACCCTCTGCTTTATCCAGCTTGTTTGTAATTCCTTCTACTGTATTATTTTTTATTTCAGGTGTTGTATTCTCCATTTCTTCCTGGTTCTTGTTTATAGTCTATCTTCTTTTTTGTGCCATTGTAGTTCCCACTCAGTTCCTTGTAGTTGTCACTGAGTTCCTTGAGCATTCTTATAACTAGTTCTTTTAAATTCTATGTCTAACAGGTTGCTTGCCTCAATTTCATTTAGCTCTTTTACTGGAGATTCTTCCATTCCTGTAGATTAGGGGTTATTTCTTTGTCTCCCCATTTTAGGTGACTCTTTTTGTTTGTTTCTGCATCTCAGGGTGCACTGTTTTGCCAGCTATCTTCTTGGGGTGAAATCCTGTAATAGGAGTTCTGTGGAACTCAGTGGTGCAGTCTTTTGATCTCTTTGTCTGAATGCTCTAGGGTTGCCCTTTGTTCTATTTGTGTGGACTCTCTTGTTGTACTTGGGCTTTACCTGTTGGTGGATTCATTGTTTTTGGGTTCTTGCCTCCAGTGGACTTACTGATAGTCACAACTCCCACCTTGTCTCGTATGCTGTTGTACAGGTGTTGGTTAACAAAGCAGTATTACCAGACAACTAAGCCTATGCTAGCAAAAAGAGCCCCCCTACCATATCAGCAATCTCAACTGCAATTGAGTAAAGATTAATAAAGTGAAGAGAGATTATGGATATTATAAGATAGGACAATGGGAATATGAGATGACTAAAAAAGGGGGAAATGTTACTGAGTGGTAAGAGGAAGGAGAATTGATAAGAAAGGGAGAGTACAAAGTTTAAAATGTAAGTAAAACATGAAAGGGCAATGGGAACAATGGTATAAGTAGAGGGAAGAGTAAACTATGAGGTTTGAAGTAAAATTGAAAAGATACTGGATGAATGGGAGCAAAATTGGAGAAAAATCACATCAGGGTCAATAGCAATGACACTTGAATGAAGTTTGATAAAGGTGGAATGGGAACAAGAATATTGCACAAGAGCAAAAAGTGAATATAAGATGTCTACAGTCAAGAAAAATGATTTTGAGAGGATGAGGGAAGCAAACTAATAACAGTAAAGGGTTGCCCTGGCTAGCGTAGCTCAGTGGATTGAGCGCGGGCCTGTGAACCACATGATCACGGTTCGATTCCCAGTCAGGGCACATGCCTGGGTTGCAGACCAGTTCCCAGCAGGGGATGCAGAAGAGGCAACCATACGTTGATGTTTCTCTCCTTCTCTCCTTCCCTTCTCCTCTAAAGATAAATAAATAAAATATTTTTTTTAAAAAGAGTAAAGGGTAAAGCCCAGATTGGGGGTGGGGGGGAGAGAAAAAGTGAAATAAAATTCCTCACTCAACTGATGAGGGGCAGGGGGAAGGCAAAAAGGAGTAAGTCAGGGGAAGAGTATTCTATGGGATTTAAAGTAGAAACAAATAGTGAACAAAAGGAGCCCTATTGGAGAAGTACAGCAATAACGGTGGCATTTTGCCCAACTAGCCACTGTTTATAAAAGGTGGAAAAGAAGTAAGACTCTTATAAGAGGGGGGAAAGAATGTGAGCTGCCAAGAAAGAAGAGCATTTATGTGAGGTTAGATGGAGGAGAAATAGTGAGAGTAAGGGGTAGGAAGTCAGCATAGTGTGAGAGCAAATAAGTTTGCCATAATAATAATAAAGCTCAGAAAAATGGTGAAATGTATTAAAACCAGGGAAGAGTGCTGTGTGGGATTTGGAATAACAATAATATGATAAAAATATACAATCTGAATAAGAAGAATAAAAAGTAAAAGACCAAGAGTAGTGAGTTATTTGAAATACGAGTGAAGTGAAAGAAGAAAAATTAAAATGCAATATGAAGGGGAGAAGAAAAACTGAACAAGAAAACAGACTAAATAAACAAAAAGAAGAAAAATTTGTTTAAAACATGCAAATTCTGATTGTGGGCAAGGAGAAATTTGACTCAGCTGTTGGTATTCACCCTCTGACTTCTTTCTGGATCTGTCTCTGGTTTTCTCTCATGTCCAGGTCTCACTTTTGTTTAAAAAAAAAAAGAAAGAAAAAGCCACCTGCTGATTGTTAAGCTTGCCCAACCAGTTTTGCAGACCTTCCAGGCCCCTGCATGCAGTGGGCGGTTGGCCTCTGTCTTCCTTTTCCTGTGGTTTGGCAAGGATGGGGGTTCAGCCTGGGCTAGAGTAATCACAGGTGCCCGGTTTCCAGTCCACGACCTCAAGCACTGTGCTACCCGCAGCCTCCGCTCCACACAGTTGCTCTGGGCTAGTGCTGATAAACCACCTCGCACTGCACCCCTTTGATCAATCTGTGAGGTGCACTGAGTGGGAGCACATCACGCTCACAATCCTCCCTCCTTGATAGCCGGGCAGATACGCATCTGTGGTCCTTGCCCAGTGCCCCTTTTAAAAAAAGTCTCTGGGTGCTGCTGCTGCTCAGAGCCACTGTCCAGCTTTCCACACACTTCTACTGTCTGGCAAGCCCAGGGTCTATCTCAGTCATGGCCAGTCACGGCCCACCTCTTCTCCCAGCTCCAAGTGCTGCCAGAATCCCCCCTGCTCTCTGGCACTGTCCCAGCCAACGACCTCTGCCCCAGCTTGGGTGCACCACCAGCTGTGTTTGTGCCTGTGTACTTCCCCCTGCCCCGACCTGTGACTTTACATGTTCAAGTCTCTCATGGCGTAGGTCTGCGATTTGCCTGCCCTGGAGTGGAGCCATTAGGCCGCTAACACTGACCCGGCTGTGCTCTGATGCTGTCCCCACAGCAGCCACAGTTTCTGGCACCATGCAGGGGGGTTGTGGGGGTTCTTTCCGCATCTGTCTATAAAACCTCCTTCCTGCCTGTTTTGAAGCTCCTTCTGCACACTTTGGCTTCCAAACTTCATATCAGCTAAGATTCTGTTGACTGTTCACTTTGTTCTTCAGAAGATCAGCTAAGTGTCCCAGTTGGGCGCATGAACAACTGGGCTCAGCTCCTACCTACTTTGCTGCCCTCTTCTCTCCAGTCAATGAAGTATTTATCAGCTTTCCTACATTTGTCCTTTCAGGGTTCTGGTCTCTACTGATGAATGGGCAGCACTAGGGTAGCAGGTCATTGGCCACTGCAACTAGTCCTGATGTCGGCCATGGTGTCACTTATCTGGTTTTGCTGCATTTCTGGACCTGGAGCTGAACCACAGCTAAGGCCTAGGTGTTATCTCTAGTGTGACCAAAATTCTCTCTGTACTTAACAGACCTGAGACGTGGTCCTTAAGGTTATTGGGCCCTGGCAGGTGTGGCTCAGTGGATTGAGTGCTGGCCTGTGAATTGAGGTGTTGCCGGTTTGATTCCCAGTCAGGGCACATGCCTGGGTTATAGGCTGAGTTGCTGGTTGGGGGTGTGCGAGGGGCAACTGATTAATATATCTCTCACACCTCTCATACATCGATGTTTCCCTCTCTCTCTCTCTTTCATTCTCCCTAAAAATAAATTAATTAAATCTTTCTTTTAAAAAGGGTTATTTGAGCCCTGACTGGTTTGGCTCAGTGGATTGAGTACTGGCCTGCAAACCAAAGGATTGTAGGTTCAATTTCCAGTCAGGGCACTTGCCTGGGTTGTGGGACAGGTCCCCAGTAGGGGGTGCATGAGAGGCAAACACACATTGATGTTTCTCTCCCTCTCTTTCTCCTTCCCCTCCCTTCTGTCTAAAAAACAAATAAATAAAATGTTTAAAAAAAAGGATTGTTTGATGTGTTGCAGAACCTCATTGTCCTACGGGCTTAATGATTAAGGGAGTGATTGTGCAAGGGCTTGCCTGGGAGTCATATGAGGCTGTTCTCTGGCCCTTCTTTCTCCTCTAACAATATGCCAGGGGAGGAAAGGTCATCCTGAGGGTGAGGTCCCAGCCCAGTTTTGCCCACTGCTAAGTACCCAGGGCTTTCCACCCTCATGACCATTTCTATTCTGCTCGTATCTGTCTAACCGCCTAATGTATATATACACGCACACATACATACACACACAGTGGTGCCTTGGTACTCATTAATTCGTTCCAGTGAGTGGCAAGCAAGTGACCACTGATGAAGCATTTTCTCTTGTGGGGTGGTGTAGTGGTTCATATAAGTTCTAAAAAGTATGAGGAGTGGTGAGCAAGCACCAGGTGCTGAAAAATCTGTTGATTTTTCTTGTAAAAATATGACGAGTACCAGATTTTATGACAAGTACTGAGGTACCACTGGGTATGTGTATGTGTGTGCACATATACATATATATAAATGTGTATTTGTACATAAAAAGAGAGGTTAAATATATAATTCTTTTGTTTCCTGGGTTCAGAGGCATGGGACCAGTGGAGTAAAAATGGCCACATAGGATCCTTGGTGGGTGGGGATTAGAAGGGACAGAGCCCCAGCCATGGTTTGGGGAACCTGTGAGCTGGGCTGTGTGTCTGAAATGGCCAAGTGGGGATGGGAGCATGGTCATCTCAGGGAAATCACAGCAGCTGGCTTTCCCCAGAGTGAGAGTCTCAAGAGAACCAAGCAGAAGCTGCCTCAACCTTTTCTGACTCAGGTTCAGAGGTCAGGCAGCACCTACAGTTACACATGACCCACGAAAGCCAGCCCAGATTCAAGGGAAGGGGACAGACCCACTTCTCAGTGTGGAGAGTGTCAGACTTTGAACACTTATCTTTAAATTACATAGTGTTTCCCCTCTAGTCACTTAGTATTTGCATTTCTTTCACATGCAGACTTCACTCATCTTTTCCCTTAATCTCAAAAGTACCATCTATTTTGCACCAGGTTCACTGACAAGGTTCTGGACCACATCAACTCAATTAGATCCTGTGTTGAGGAGGCTGTGCCATTGGGGTAGATACAGGAACTGTCCGGCACTTCCGGAGAGAGAGGGAAGCAGGTGCCACCATGTGGGAGAGCAATAGATGAGTACTCAGACCTGCGCTGCCCTTTCCGGTAGCCACCAGCCACGAGTAGCCATTCACTTAAAGGAGAACGAAAGAAACTGAACATTCAGTTCCTCCATTGCACTACCAGGTTTTAAGCACTCAACAACCATACATGGTTGGTGGCTACTGTGCTGGACAGCGCAAATGTAGAACACTTCCGTCATCGCAGGAAGTTCTGTTGAACAGCCCTGACTAGACAATACAAGTGCAGGTTTGCGCTGTGGCCCAGAAATCCTATCCTGAATACACACACACACACACATATTCAGGAATATATATAAGATATCTACCTATCTATCTACCTTAGTTTGGGGATCCTATTGCTAGTATCCCCAATACTAGCAATTGAGGATTTGATTCCTGAATAGGAATATGTATATATATTCAGGAATATATCATTCATATATATATATATATCTTAGTTTGGGGTCTCCCAAAAGCATGCCTTGAGCCAAGGATACAAGTGGTTTATTTGGGAGGTGACCCCAGAAAGCAGAAGTGAGTGAGGAAATTGGGATTAGAAGAGAAAAAAAAGCCAAAAAATAGTGCAGAGTCTGGACTACAGGGAGGCAGGTGAGGTACCTAAGGCACTTGCCTGAACCTGAAAGTGAGGGCCTCCTCAGGTTTTGAACACAGACACCTTGGCTTTTCTGCCCTAGTCCCTGCCTCCAAAGGTCACTGCTATGAGGAACTAGACCTGGCCATTCATACAAGGGCTCTCCAAGGACTTGAGGAATCATGGAGAACACACCTCAGAACTGACCCACTGAGGAAAAGGGGAGCAGAGTTTGTTTCCTGGCTCCCCACCTACATGGATGTAAATTGCCTTTGAGGAATTAATCCTGGTGCTTCCGACCTGTTCTGCAGGCAGACAGGAGAAAGAATTCGAAGGAGAAGCAGAACAACACCAGAGCACGAGGTGGGAAGCTATGGACGTGTGTGGGAACTACCTACCATGTCTACACGCAAGTGAAAAAAACAAGCTGAGGGAATGTGGTGGGGGGGGGCACCAGCTGGGGTGCTCTAATACACCCTAGAAAATTCCCCGCAGAGAGGACGTGTGTGAGCCTTATACTAATGGGGAGCTGAAGGCAACTGAAGTGTGCCTCACTGGGGAACTAGATAAGAACAAATAAAACTTGGGTTGGCCAAAAAGTTCATTTGTGTTTTTTCATAACATGAAAGACACATTTTTTATTTTCACCAATAACTTTATTGGTTTGCATAGTTTGAGTATGTTGGCTGCCACCTTCATAGTACAGCATTGATTGTTCTCCATTAATGCCTCTATTTGATCGCTATCCACTTCCACTGGTCTACCTGACCGCAGAGCATCGTCCAGTGAGAAATCTCCAGCACGAAACTTCACAAACCACTTCTGACACCTTTGATCAGCCACAGCCCCCTCTCCATACACTGCACAAAACTTTTTCTGCATTTCAGTTGCATTTTTACCTTTGTTGAAATAATAAAGCATACTATGCAGAAATGTTGCACTTCTTCCACCTTCAATATTAAAATAGCTACACAAAAATTCACCAATTTTAATAAATTTTTAGTGCATGCCGATATGACAGCCATCACAATACAATCTAACAAAATTGTTTTGAATGAAGTTAAAGCCAACTAAGCGCTCCTAGAGCCGTTGTATGGGACACAGTGCAGCCGTGGGTGGCAGAGAACTCGTGCACACAGCTATATAACACCTGAGAAATGTACTGCTAAGGTTTTCTTTTTTAAGAAAGAAATAGCCCTGTCTGGTGTAGCTCAGTGGATTGAGTGCAGGCTGCAAATCAAAGGTTCAAGTCCTAGTCAGGGCACACGCCTGGGTTGCAGGCCAGGTCCCCCGTGGGGGCCATGTGAGAGGCAACCACAACACTGATGTTTCTCTCCCCCCTTTCTTCTCTCTCACTTCCCCCCTCTCTAAAAATAAATTAAAAAGAAAGAAAGAAGAGAATAAAATTTATAACACAATCCTATTGATGTAAATTGGAAACACATATATGCACAAGATTGCAAATTATAAAAATACACCTTTGCAGCTATATATCAAGTGCATTAAAATGGGTACCTGTGAGGGGAAAGGATGGGAGTGGGGATTGGGCATGATGAGGGGGGCGGGCAAAAACCCAGAGGGTCCCTCAGGGGCCTGTTGTGATTCTGTTATAGCTGAAGGGTATGATTTATAATTTTCTGTACTTAAGAGCCAAGAAAAAATAAAGTAATGAAAACTAAGGGCCCACACATCAGAGCAACTGTCTGCCTGCTACACACATATTATTACCATGGCGGAGGGGGGCGGGGGGGCGGGATGGAAAGTGGCGGGGGCTGATAGCAAAGCAACCAGACTCCGCCTGCCTTCTGCACGCCCTCCTCAGGGTCTTCGCCCCCCGGCAACCCCTCCCATCCCCAGCAAGCACTCTTCACCCCGGTGAATGAGGAGCTCCCCACCCCGTCACGCCACCCAGAGGGAGGGAAAAGAGAGTTAGCTGCCTGTGACTCACAGGGCTCCCCAGCTTCTACTCTGACCACGTGCAGAATAGGGGGTATGCACATGGGACTCCATTCAAAGCCCAGCTCTGCCGTGAACCAGCTGGGGGACCTCAGGCAAGTCACTTTGCCTTCCTGTTCCTCAGTTTCTTCATCGGTAAAATGGGGGATGATCCTGACAATAACTACAGTGGTCGTCTAATAACCGTGTTTCATTCAGTCGTTTCGTCATAATGGTTGTCGATGGAAAACAAAGTTGAGCCCCCGCTGGGGTCACTGTCTCTGGGGACACAGCAGGTTCTCCCCACGCCTGCACGGGTTTTCTCCAGGGACAGGGATTTCCTCCCACAGCCCAGAGATGTGCTTATCAGGTGAATAGTCGTGTCCCACCTGAGTGGGAGTGAGTGTGTGAGAGAGGCCCCGCCATGCAGTGCTGCTGTCCTGGGTGGGCACTGCCCTCTGCCCCAAGGGGCCAAATGGGCTCTGGCCATGCCACCTGGGGCAGAAAAGAGTCTGAAAAGATGTTATCTGGCCCATTTTTATGAATCTTTCTGAAACGATGTACAGCTCACATTTTATTTTGGTGTTTAATATTAGAAATGCTTTGGGTCTTCATTTAGAACTTTGGGGATGTCTTGTGACCAGAAACTTGCTGTAGGAACTTAACTCTCATGTATGTCAATCAGCCAGTGGTCAGATAGGTTTTGTTATATGACTTACAAGAACCTATTGAGGACATAAGTGAGGACTTCCTGCACTCAGGGATGTTTGGAGCGTGAAGTGAGTTAGTGGAACACGCTTAAACCAGTGGAGGAAGCTCCCTGTCTGGCACTCAGGCATCCTCACCACCATACACCCTGGCCAGTCCCTGCCCTGCTGGACAGCTGCCCATCCTTCTTCTGGCCACAGCCTCAGTTAGGGGCTCCCCAAAGTCCCAGGAACTCTTAAACTAGGCTCGGGGATTTCTCAGGGTCCCTCTTGGGATTGATTTCAGTTTCTGTTTCTTCCTCGTAGAGCACTGGGCTCACCTGGCGCTGCCCACACCTGTGAGCTCACCTGGCTCAGCAGCGGGCCCCACCCACTCATGCCTTTTCAAGTTGCAATTCCATTTGCACATTACACACATTGGCCATGATTGCTCATTTAGCGTGGTTAAAAAGCGGAGCCATGCAGCAGGGGAGGCAGTCGCAGGTGGGCCATGGCTGCAGTGTGGTTCCTGATGATGGTGGCCTCAGGCCTGGGCTTGGCCAGAGCGGGTCCTGTCCCCGCCTCCAAGCCCCACTCAACAGGGAGGGGCTGTGATGTTGGCAAGTTCGAATATCTGCTACCAATGGAGTGGAAGGCCTTCAAGAAAGCCAAGGATGCCTTGGTGAGTACCTATTGGTTTTCTTTTTCTTAACAGAGGTACAAATGATATACAACATTATATTAATTTGAGGTGTATAACACAATGATTTGATAATTGTATATGTTGCTAAATAATCATCACCGTGCCTAGTTAACATTCGTCACTGTACATAATTACAGAATATTTGTTCCTGTGAGGAGAACTTTGTTTGAGGGCTTGAAGCTAATCCTCTTGTTAAATTCCCTTATTAATGCTAATAGTTTGCCATAAATTAATTTAGTTTTCCCCCAAATAGAGATATTTAAATGCAAATAACTATTTTATTCTTCATTTCTTTCTTTATACCTCTTATTTATCTCACCTTATTAAACAGACTATAAGTCCAAGGTGTGTTGAATCGAAGTGTTAGTAGTGAACTTCTTTGTCTTATTCCCAAACTGAGGGAGAAAAGTGTTATTTCGCTATCCACTCATCTGTCGACGGGCACCTAGGTTGTTTCCATATCCTGGTTATTATAAGTAGTGCTAAGGTGAACATGGGGTGCATGAGTCTTTTCAAATTAGTGGTTTGGTTTTCTTCAGATAAATACTACATATGGAATTGCTGGATTGTATGGCAGTTTTATTTTTAATTTACTGAGGAAATACCATACTGTTTTTTATACCGGCTGCACTAATTTGTAATTCCACTAACAGTGCACTAGGGTTCCCTTTTCTCTATATCCTCACCAGCGCTTGTTGTTTGTGAACTTACTGATGATAGCCATTCTGGCATGTGTGGTGATATCTCATTGTGGTTTTAATTGGCATTTCCTTGATGATTATTAATGTTGAGCATCTTTTTATGTCTGTTGACCATTTGTATGATACCATTTGGAGGGTGTGACCCAGTTGGTTGGGGTTTGTCCCACAAAGTGAAGGGTCGCCCGTTCGATTCCCAGTGAGAACTCATGCCTGGGTTGCGGGTTCAGTCCCTGGTCAGGGCACATGCAAGAAGTGACTGATCGACGTGTCCTGCATCAGTGTGTTCCTCCCTCTCTACTATCTCCCTTCCCCTCTCTCTAAAAATAAATAAAATATTTCATTTTTTTAAAGGAACTGTCTATTCTGATCCTCTACCCATTTTTTAATTACATCGTTGTGGTGAGGGCAGGGCTGTTGTAAAGTTATCTGAGTTTCTTATATATTTTGGATCTTAACCCGTATTGGATGTATCATTTGCAAATATCTTCTCACATTCAATAGATTATCTTTTTATTTTGTTTAAGGTTTCCTTTGCTATGCAAAACTTTTTAGTCTGGTGTAGTCCCACTGTTTTTTTTCTTTTGCTGCCTTTGCCCAAAGGTGATATAGCCAAAAACATACTGCTAAATCAATGTCAAAGAGTTTACTGCTTATGTTTCTTCTAGGAGTTTTATGGTTTCAGGTTTACATTTAAGCCTTCAATCCATTTTGAATTTATTTTTGTATGTAGTATAAAAAAGAAGTCAAATTTTATTTTTTTGCATGTATCTGTCCATTTTCCCCAACACCACTTATTGAATAGACTGTTTTTACCCCATTATATATCCTTGCCTCCTTTGTCATAGAATTATTTACCATGCAGGTGAGGATTTATTTCTGGGCTTTGTATTCTATACTATTGATCTCTATATATCTAATTTTATGCCAATACCCATTTCCTTTTTTAAACAATATATTTTATTGATTATGCTATTACAGTTGTCCCATTTCCCCCCTTCATTCCCCTCCACCCTGCACACCCCTCCCACCCACATTCCCCCACTTTAGTTCATGTCCATGTGTCATAAGTTCTTTAGCTTCTACATTTCCCGCACTATTCTTGCCCTCCCCCTGTCTATTTTCTAGCTACCATCTATGCTACTTATTCTGTGTAGCTTTCCCCACCTCTCTCCTCCTCCCACTCCCCTGTTGCTAACCCTCCATGTGATCTCCATTTCTGTGGTTCTGTTCCTGTTCTAGTTGTTTGCTTAGTCTGCTTTTGTTTTTGTTTTAGGTGTGGTTGTTAATAACTGTGAGTTTGCTGTCCTTTCACTGTTCATATTTTTTATCTTATTTTTCTTAGACAAGTCCCTTTAACATTTCATATAATAAGGGCTTGGTGGTGATGAGCTCCTTGAACTTGACCTTATCTGAGAAGCACTTTATCTGCCCTTCCATTCTAAATGAAAGCTTTCCTGGATAGAGCAATCTTGGATGTAGGTCCTTGCCTTTCACAACTTGAATAATTCTTTCCAGCCCCTTCTTGCCTGTAAGGTCTCTTTTGAGAAATCAGCTGACAGTCTGATGGGAACTCTTTTGTAGGTGACTGTCCCCTTATCTCTTGCTGCTTCTAGGATTCTCTCCTTCATTTTCATCTTGGCTAATGTAATTATGATGTGCCTTGGTGTATGACTCCTTGGGTCCACCTTCTTTGGGACTCTCTGAGGTTCCTAGACTTCCTGGAAGTCTGTTTCCTTTGCCAGATTGGGCAAGTTCTCCTTTATTATTTGTTCAAATGAGTTTTCCACTTGTTGCTGTTCCTCTTCCCCTTCTGGTACCCATATAATTCGGATGTTGGAACATTTAAAGATATCCTGGAGATTCCTAAGCCTTTCCTCATTTTTTTTGAATTCTTGTTTCTTTATTCTTTTCTATATGGTTGTTTCTTTCTTCCTTCTGGCCCACTCCATTAATCTGAGTCCCAGTTTTCTTCCCATCACTATTGGTTCTCTGTGCATTTTCCTTCATTTCTCTTGGCATAGCCTTCATTTTTTTCCATTTAATTTGTGACCAAAATTAACCAATTCTGTGAGCATCACCAGTGCTTTGAACTTTGCATCTGATAGGTTGGCTATCTGTTTGTCACTTAGTTGTATTTGCTGTGGAGCTTTGATATGTTCTTCTGTTTCAGCCATTTTTTTTGTCTTGTCACACCTGTTATGTATGAGGGGTGGTGGAGCCTTAGGTGTTCACCAGGGCGGGGCAACCCAGTAGCTGGATTGTGATGCTGTATGTGGGGGCGAGGTCCGAGAGGGAATAATGGCGCTTGTTCCACTCTCGTATTTCAGTCACTTCCCCTACTTCCTCCATGTAAACTGGGCCCTTCTGGTGCTGATTCTCCTGTGGGTGGGCCAGTATACATTCTAGGACCCTGTGGGTCTCTCCAGTAAACTCTCCTCTGAGGTTGGAAGTCTCTTCCTGGGCCTCAGTTTCCACAGGGTGTTTTCCATCGGTGTTTTGAGGCTTTATTTCCACTGTCTCGCTCCCCAATTTTGCCTGGTTTATCTGTGCACAAGTGTGGGACTGCCCAGCCAGCCGTACACCCTGTGCGCAGTGCCTCCCTTCACAATCACCACCTCACTGGGTCTGCCGGTTGCCACCCCAGGCCCAGGGTCTGCCAGCCACTGCCTGCGCCCCCAGGGTCCACCCTCTGCTGTCCACCCTGTGCCCGAGGTGCCTTTTCCCTGGTGCCACCACTTTTTGTGCTGCAACCCCTCTCCATCCAGCTGCCAGACTCTGCTCCACTGGTCTAGATGAATGTGTCTATTTTAACTCCTTGGTTGTCCAACTTCCATACAGTTCAATTTTCTGTCAGTTCTGGTTGTTTCTAAATTGTTGTTGTCCTTATTTTGATTGTGTGAGGAGGCACAGTGTGTCTACCTACACCTCCATCTCGGCCGGAAGTCCCCAGTACCCATTTTCTTTTGATTATTTTTGTTTTGTAACATGGTTTGAAATCGGGGAGCATAAAACCTCTCATTCTGTTCTTTCTCAAGGTTTCTTTGGCTATTTCAGGTATTTTGTGGTTCCACGTAAATTTTAGGATTAGTTGCTCTAGTTCTGAGAAGGAAACTATTGGTGTTTTAATAGGAATTGCACTGAATCTGTATATTGCTTTAGTCAGTAAGGACATTTAACAATATGAATCCTTTCAATCTCTGAGCATGTCACATCCTTCTATTTATTTGTATCTTCAATCATTTTCTCCAATATCTTATAGTTTTCAGTATACAAGTCTTCTACCTTTTTGGTTAAATGTATTCCTATTTATTTTATACTTTTTGATGCAATTGTAGTTGGGATTGTTTTCTTACTTACTCCTGATCATTCATTATTGATATATAGAAACACAACAAATTTCTGTTTGTTGATTCATATTCTGCAACTTTATGAAATTTACTTACTTCTAATAGTTTTTGGTGTGTTATTTAGGGTTTTCTATATATAGCATTATGTCATCTACAAATAATGAGAGTTTTACCTCTTCCTTTCTGATTTGGATGCCTTTCCTTCCTTTCTTTTTTAAATTTTTTTTCCTGTCTGCCTGCTGTGGCTAGGGCTTCAAATACTATGTTGAATAGAAGTGATGTTAATGGGCATCCTTGTCTTATTCCTGATTTTGGCAGAAAAGTTTTCAGCTTTTCACCATTGAGAACAGTATTGGCTGTAGGTTTATTATGTATAGCCTTTTACTTTGGTAAGGTATGTTTCTTCTATATCCACTTTGTTGAGAGATTTTATCATAAAATACCCCTGGGATAAATTCCACTTGGTCATGGTGTATGACCCTTTACTGTATTGTTGGATTCAGTTTGCTAATATTTTGTTGAGGATTTTTTGTATCTATGCTCATCAAGAATATTGGTCTGTGATTTTTTTGGGGGGGTAACATCTCTGTCTACTTTTTTTTATCAAGGCAATGCTGGTCTCATAGAATAAATTTGGAAGTTTTGCTGCCTCTTTATTTTTTTGAAATAGTTTTAAAAGGGTAGGTATTAGTTCTACTTTAAATGTTTAGTAGAATTTAGCTGCAAAGAATCTGGTCCCAGAGTTTTATTTGTTGTGAGATTTTCTGTTACTGCTTCAATTCTATTGCTACTAATTAGTTTTTTAGATTTCATATCTTTCTGGTTCAGTCTTGGAAGGTTATAGACTTGTGGAAATGTATCCACCTCTTCTAAAGTGTCATGTAACCATTCATATTTTATTTTTTAATTTTTAAACCCATTTCTAGAGAGAAAGGAAGAGAGGGAGAAAGAGAGGAAGAGAAACATCGATGTGTGGTTGCCTCTCATGTGTCCCCTACTGAGAACCTGGCCTGCAAAACAGGCATGTGCCCTGACTGGGAATTGAACTGGTGACCCTTTGGTTCACAGGCTAGCACTCTGTCCACTAAACCACACCAGCCAGGGCCTACTGTTGATTTCTTCTAGTATATTTTCCATTTTGGTAATGGTATCCTTCAGCTCTTTTGGGTTCTTTATTATACTCTCTTAGTCTTTGTTGAAGTTCTCCCTGAGGTCTTCTACTCCACTCTTAAACTGGTGAGCATCCTTATGACCATTTCTTTTTATTCTTTATCAGGCAAATTACTTATCTCCATTTATCTTAGGGTTTGGGGGGTTATTCTTCTTGTTCCTTTATTTGAAAGACATTCTTCTGTCTTCTCTTTTGGTTTTAGTTTCTATGTTTAGAT
Source organism: Sturnira hondurensis (assembly GCF_014824575.4). Classification (NCBI taxonomy): domain Eukaryota; kingdom Metazoa; phylum Chordata; class Mammalia; order Chiroptera; family Phyllostomidae; genus Sturnira; species Sturnira hondurensis. Next base: position 755,483 of record NW_028078422.1, on the reverse strand, counting down.
GAATTAGACAAAATAATTATCTTTCTCAGTCTTGAAAAAAATGTACAAGAAACCTTGGCATAGACTACTGGTTTTGGTAGATCAGCTGGAGCCAAGAAGGTGCCTATGGCATCCAGGGAGCTAGCCTACTGAGATGGAGCTGCTCCAGGTGGGGAGGACAGGTGCATGTGGTAATGCCCCGTTGATCCTGCTTGCTCACTTTCTCTGGGGGAAATAGGCTCCATGCAGCGTTCCTTGGAACATGGAGCAATGAGCCTGCAGGTAGGACAGAGAACCCAAATGAAGTTTCCACTTGCCCTATCAGGATGGAGAGGGACATAACTCATGGAGCTCACTGGGCACCTCCAATCCTGGAGAGTTCCCATAGCTCCCAGAGAGCTCCCAGTTTCCCAGCCTTCTCTACTCAGTCTCTTTCTCTAGTTTGTTGTTCAGAAGCTGCTCAGTCAGCCATCAGTTGTGTGTCAGGAGTAATTGCTCCTTATATAGGTGTATATTTCAATGTGGTCCCAGGAAGGGAAGAGTTCAGCATGCTCCTGCACTGCCTCTGATTGGACCTGTGAGCTCCTGTTGTTGTAGACTGGGCCCTAACCCTCCTGCTTCAGCCAAGCTGCAGCCCTGCTACTGTGGGCTAACATCTGTCCTCCTGCTGTAGTGTAACCTCTAGCTTTTCAGCTATGACTCATCGCTACCTTTCTGCTGTCAATTAAACTCAAGTTCTTCTGCTAGACCTTCCTCCTTGCTGCTATGGTCCAGCCTCCTACTGTGTTGTGCTCTGACCTCTGCTCTTGCTCTCTAGGAAAACTCACTGAAAAACCAGAGCTGCAGCTCCTGCCTCTTCCCCAGACCCTGGACGCTGACACAGCTACATGTGAGTTGGAACTGAGGTGCCCTTACCCTCTCCTGGACCCTCTCCCTGCCTCCTTAAGTGGCCCCTCACCTCCTGGATCTCACCAGTTCTTCCCTCTCTCTTGTCTCTCCTTGCATGTCCCTCCACAAGTGTTCCCCTGGCTCTGTTCCTCCCCTGGGTCCCTTTTAGCATTGTTTTGCCTGTTCCTCACACCTCCGCTCTTACTTTCTTCTCATTTCTATCCTCCTTTCTCTCCCAGGTCTTTGCCCCTTGCCCTGCCCAGTTTGTCACTGTTGATTCTCAGTAGTGATTCCCGGTTCCCCTCTCACCTGTTCTCCTGGCCACTGACTCCCACCTGTCCCCCTCGTCGTCATTGTTCTTCTACTGATCTCTTCCCAACCTACACTCCTCCTTCATCTACCCTTCTTACCTATGCATCTAATCTTCCCCTTCTCACCTGCCTCCATAACCTGTTCTCTTCTCATCTGTCCCCATCCCTTGTCCCTCAAACCTCTGTGACTGACCCCCATGGGTCATCTTTCACTTGTCCCCATTTCACTTTTTCACCTGTCCCCTAACCTGTCTGCTCCCCTATCTTTGTGCCCCACCTGTATTGTTTTCACCTACATCCTTCTTTATGTATTCCCTCTCACCTGACCCACCACTTGTCCCCCTCACATGTGCCTTTATCACTCGCCCTCCTTCCCTACCTGAGCCTTCTTGCTTACCTTTCTCACCTTTCCACCTTACCTGCTCCCTTATCTGTGCTTTTTCACTCCAGGTGTGGGAGCGCCCTGTGGCCTTGGAGGCTGAGCTGGCCTTAACACTGAAGGTCCTGGAGACCGTGGCTGACTCCACCCTGGGGGACATCCTGGACCAGCCTCTTCACACGCTGCACTACATCCACTCTGAGGTCCAGGCCTGTGTGAGTGCTTGGGGACTCAGGCCATGTCTGTGGTGTATGTCCCCAGCTGTCCCAGGCCCTGGTCACACAACACCCTCCTCTGCCCATAGGTTTCAGCTCTGCCCACCTCAGGCTCCAGGCCCCTCCTCCAGCACTGGCTTAACCAGCTCCAGAGAGCCCCAAAGAAGGTAAGTTGTTGGAAGGGAGGATGGATGCCTGGGATCTGGGTACAGGGAGGGGCTGAGGATCTGGGTAAGGGGATGCCTGGGATCTGGGTAAGGGTAATGTTTGGGCAATGGGAAACCATGTTCTCATCTCTCACAGGTGTCCCAAGAGTGCCTTGAAGCCACTGTCACATTCAACCTCTTCCGCCTCCTCAAACAGGACTTGAATTGTGTTGCCAGGGGAGATCTGTGCATCTGAGAACGTGGACCCACCCCCAGCTCATCTGGGAGCCCAAAGCTTATTCATACACTAAGCCCCACCCCTGCCTTAAGTTATTTCCATCCGTCCCTTATTTATGGAGATGTAGCCCTGACTCAGGTTCAAAGGAAATATTTGTTTTTCTGCTTTTGTACAATATATGTATATGTTCAGTAAACTATAAGAAATTGGAACTTCCATGACTAGTGAATCCTTGAGTGTGTGTGTGACTGTGTGCCTGTACTGAGCACGGATGTCTGTGTGGTGCAGGTGAAATCAGTGACTGGTTGTGTATAATTATGTGTGCCGGACTTCTGGGACTGTGCGTATATGTATCCAAAAGAGTGTCTACATGAACCTGAGTCTAACTGGATGTGCATAATGGTGTATTTATGCCCACATCTGTGCAAAAGTGTGTGTGTACATGCACAGGTTTATATCTCTCTCTGTCTCTTCCTGATTGTGAACTGAATATCTCTCTTTTCCATATGGACCTAGGACAGAAAAAGGTCTATACCAGTCAGGATGCTTTACATATAATAATAAAAATCAAAAACCAAACTCAAATAAGTACAACAAAATGAGTTTATTATCACACATAAAATGTCAGTTGGCAGGGAAGTTCTAAGACTCCTTCTTTCATTCACTCAATAATGTCATTGGGACACCAGATTCTTTTCCTTTCTTTTGACTGATTCTTGTTCTGGTTACCTCATGGTCTCAAGATGGCACCCACAGCTCCAGCTGCCACATATAAACAACATCCTCCAAGTAATAACAGAATACCCCGAACAATGGAGCAAAACAATAACCATCTTATTACACTCACTGATTCTGTGGGTAACGAATTTGGACCAGGCCCAGTGTGGACAGCTGGCCTCTGCTTCACAAAGTTTAGGGCCTTGATTCTTCCTCAGTTTCTAGAAGCAAAGGAAAGCATTCACAGAAACTCCCTGTGGGATGTACTGGCTTGTCTCGTCGGCTAGAATTTAGTCATAAGCCAAGGTCTAACCCAATCACTGGCAAGGAAGATGTAACTACAAAGATAATGTTAGACTAATCAAGACCCCTCTCTGAGGCTAAGGGAAATGTGTCCCAGGGAGAGTGAGTACCTAAATGAATTTTAGAGTTCAGTCAGCAGGGGAAAAGTGAGAGATGGACCTAGGAAGCAGCCTAAAATGGCATATGGAGGTTCCAAGGTGATGAATCTCTTGCAGGACTGAATGCAGTGGCCCCCCAATGGGAGCACTGTTTCTGTTGTTAAAATACTGAAATGCTTTCATAACAGTTGTCAAATAGCTATTTCCCCAGTCCCCCTAAGCAAACCCACCTGCCCCCTGAAGCCCTTACACCTCCCCATGATTCGGAAATGAGAGAATTATGACTTCCGGCCAAGATGGAGGTGTAGGTGGAAATACTGTACCTTCTCGCACAAACAAATTTAAGGACAACAAAGATTTAGAAACAAAACCAGAACCAGAACGGACAGAAAATTGAACTGTACCAAAGTCCAACAACAAAGAACCATTCATCCAGACAGGTAAGAGGGTGAAGTCGGTGGCCAGCAGAGAGGGGTCCCAGCAAGAAAAAGTGGTGGTTGGTGACCAGGGCGGGGAGGAAACGAGCTAACTGAGTAGGGTATGTAAGGCGATTGGCTGACAGTGGACACACATTCGTACGCAGATAAACCAAGCAAAAAAAAAAAAGGGCAGTGAGAGACTGCACAACCCAGGGCCTCAGCGATGGGAAATGAAGCCTAAAAGAACCAACTGAAAACACTTCTGGTGGTTGAGGTGCTGGGATAGGCTCCCAGCCTCACAGGAGAGTTTGTTAGAGAGACCCACAGAGCCCTAGAATGTAAACAAGCCCACCCACCTGGGAACCAGCACCAGAAGGGCCCAATTTGCTTGTGGGAAGCAGCAGAGGGGAGCAAAATCCTAGAGAGAGTGGAACAAGCGCCATTGCTCCCTCTCTGACTCTGCCCCCACATACACTATCACAATCCACCTACTGGGTTGACCCACCAAAATAAACACCTAAGGCTCTGTCCCTCATATGTAACAGGCACAATCAGACCAAAACATTATGGCTCAAACAGAACAGATCAAAGCCCCAGAGGTAATATGTTTAAGCAATCAAGAGATAGCCAACCTATCAGATGCACAGTTCAGAACACTGGTGATCAGGATGCTCACAGAATTGGTTGATTTTGGTTGCAAATTAGGTGAAAAAAATAAAGGTCTCACTAAGTGAGATGAAGGGGAATGCACAGAGAACCAATAGTGATGGGAAGAAAACTGGGACTCAAATCAATGGAGTGGACCAGAAGGAAGAAAGAAACAACCAAGCAGAAAAGATGAAGTAACAAGAATTCAAAAAAATGAGGAGAGGCTTAGGAACTTCCAGGACATCTTTAAACATTCCAACATCCAAATTATACGAGTACCAGAGGGAAAGAGGAAGAGCAACAAGTGGAAAGTTTATGTGAACAAATAATAAAGGAGAATTTCCCCAATCTGGCAAAGGAAATAGACTTCCAGGAAATCCAGGAAGCTCAGAGAGTCCCAAAGAAGGTGGACCCAAGGAGTCATACACCAAGGCACATCAGAATTACATTAGCCAAGATGAAAATGAAGGAGAGAATCCTAGAAGCAGCAAGAGATAAGGGGAAAGTCACCTACAAAGGTGTGCCCATCAGACTGTCAGCTGATTTCTCAAAAGAGACCTTGCAGACAAGGAGAGGCTGGAAAGAAGTATTCCAAGTCATGAAAGGCAAGAACCTACACCCAAGATTGCTCTATGCAGCAAAGCTTTCATTTAGAATGGAAGGGCAGATAAATTGCTTCTCAGATAAGGTCAAGTTCAAGGAGTTCATCATCACCAAGCCCTTATTATATGAAATGTTAAAGGGACCTACCTAAGAAAAGGAAGATAAAAAATATGAACAGTGAAAGGACAGCAAACTCAGTTATTAACAACTACACCTAAAACAAAAGCAAACTAAGTGGACAGCTAGATCAGTAGGGGAGCCCCAGAAATGGAGATCACATGGAGGGTTAGCAACAGGGGAATGGGGGGAGGAGAAGGGAGGAGAAGGTACAGAAAGTAAGTAGCATAGTGGGGAGAAAGTAAACAGGAGGAGGGCAAGAGTAGTGTGGGAAATGTAGAAGCTAAAGAACTTATGACACATGGACATGAACTAAAGGCGGGGAATGCGGATGAGAGAGGGTGTGCAGGGTGGAGGGGAGTGAAGCAGGGGAATGGGACAACTGTAACAGCATAATCAATAAAATATATTGAAAAAAGAAATGAGAGAACTATTGCCTGAGAAGGGGTTGGGGGAGGTGTTCCATGATCTGCTCCCATGTGTGGCCAGTGTGCATTCTAACAACAGTGTAGTGGGTAAATACTTTGCTGGCATCTCCAGCTCATGTAGAGTATGTGTCTTTGAAAACTGGCCACCAAGTCTTTGACATTCCTTCCTTCAAAAGGTAGAGTGAATGCTCTTCTGTCATTGAACATGAACTTGTGACTTCATTCAATAGAGTGCAGTGGAAGTCAAGTCATGGGATTTCCATCATCGAGTCCACCTAGCACTCTCGGAACACACATTCCCAGACTGCCCCCCTGGGAACCCACCCTGCCTGCTGCAAGAAACCCAAACCACAGGGAGAGGCCACAGGAGCACACTCTGGTTGGCAGTCACAGCTGAACTCAGCTTCGTGGTCATCCCAGCTCAGTAACCAGACACGTGAGTGTAGAAGCGTCCATGATTCTGGCCATCTTCTCCACTGTGCCGTGATCAAGTTCCTGACCCACAGAACCTGGGAGCACAGTAAAGTAATTTTCGTTCTATGCCACTAAGTTTGGATTTTTATGAGGCAATAGATAATTGCTAAACTGTGACAGCCACCGGCCCATCACAATCCCTCATGAGCTGTATCACAAGAAATTTATTACCAAGAGTGACCCACTGAAGTTTCTGAGTGGTTGAACATTACAGGGGCTTCAGAATCATCCCCATAATTCTATGACTGTCACTCCTTTGCATTCTCATGTTTTCTCAATTAGGGGGTAAAGGTTGGAGTATGGCCATGCACTGGAAATGACATACAATTCCACAGCCACTCCCACGGCAGTGTATGGATTGTAGGTGTCAGAACCCCAGTTTGGTTGTGAGTGGCAAGGTACCCAGCACAGGGCATAAAATTATTCCCTCTCCTTCACCACGTGCTTCCCATGCAGACTTCCTTGCAGTTTGGAGTGGCTTTAGGATTTAACAGCTTCAAAACTAAGTTAATGTATGTAAAGAATAAACCAATTGGTTAAGCCTCGTATATGTATTTATTGCTGTTACTCTTATTATTTTAGAGTTTTTTTCTTCTTTGACACAAAGAAAACTTCCATTTTCCCCTTCCTTCCTACTTAGTTCTTTGGTATGAGGATGTGAAGCGTGGGGCTGTGGTGGCCATTTTGTGACCTTGAGGCAACAAGCCTACAACCTGACTCCATCCTCCGGGAAGGCAAAACTGAAGGGTAGGAAATGGGCCCTTGGTGACGTCAATAAGCCATTACAACAAACCTCCAAACCCCCTAATTCCAGAATTCTTATTAAATAAGAACAAAATATCTTCAATCATGTTAATTGGGTTTTCTGTTTGCAGCCAAGCGAATCCTCACAAATCCATCTTTACGTGCCCAGCACTGAATCCAGAGAATGTGGTCAATCAATGCTTGATTAAAAAAAAGTTTGGCTCATATAGGACATGTCTGACTTTGGGCAAATGACCCCCTTCAATATGAGTGCCATAATGGAAATGAGATTGCAAATCTCCACGTGGAGAAGCAAAGGTCTAGCAAAGAAATTCTGAACTGTATACATTTTGGGTTTTCCTGCCCCACCTCCATTTCTCCTGCTAAAGCCCCCTCTCCCAATCCTTCATTTGGGTGGACAGAGACTCAGACTTGCTCAGTCAGAGCAGTCCATGGCAGATCACAGCAGCAAGCCTTCCCGAATCCTCCCTCATGACTTTGCATGAGCTGTTTCCCCTGCTTGGAACACACCCTGCCACTCTCCACCACCGCCATGTCTTTACTTGGCTCATTTCCACTCATCCCCTAAGTCTCAGCTAATACCACCTCCTCTTCCAAACACCCTTCGGAGTGGTCCACTGGGATTTCTACTACTTTTACAGGCCCAACAAACTTTCATGTCTGACTTTGCTGGTGAATTTTAGGATCAAACATATGAAATTGCCAATAATTTGCCATTTCTGACCTACAAAACTGGCAATTTCATATGTTTCAACCAATTTTTATTTTAGCCACCCTCCTTCCCCAGACCCCCAACCCAGACACCTGAATACTGAGGGCCAAACCAACCCCTACCTGGCCAGTCGAAGCATTCCATTCCATGCTGCATTCCATTCCATGCTGCAGCCAGTGCAAGGGTGGCTGGCCTGAGACACTGATTGGGCCAATCCGAGCCCTTCCCTGGGATTTTTTTTTTTTTTTTTTAGACAGGAGATTTTGCAATTTTCCCACTGGGCTACGGTGCTGGAAGCATTAAGTCTGTGCCTGCAAATAAATGTCCGTTCTCCCAGCACACACAGTTGGAGAGATAATATGCGCTGAGACGGTGAAGTGAGTAGGAGAGTGCCTTGGTGGGGTTGAGTCTGAAGTCCAGTCTCTAAGGCCAGGTGCCTTGTAGCTTTACCTTAAATCATCACCTTCCTACCTATAGGAGCCAACAAACACCTGCTTTCTATGCCTCTTCTGTTAAGCTATGTTCTGTCACTTGCTACAAAAAGGCTCTGACTAACGCATGTCCCTGAACCTGCAGGTGGGATCGGGCAGCTCCTCTGGGCTCCCACAGTCTCCTTTTCTTCTCCCATCACGGCTGTTTTGTCATCTGTCTGTCCGGGAGGGCTGGGACTGGGTCCGTCTTGGTCAGTGCCATCCACAGTGCCAGGCACAAACCAGAGGCCCGAACACTCCTCCTGGAACATGCCATGCCCTCTCTCACTGGTGTACCGGTCCCTCGGGTTTAAAGCTCTTCATTTTGAAGGAACAAGCACACCGCCGGTGCTGATTCTCTGTTCAATGAAGGGCCTGGGGTTACAAGAGGAGGGAGGTGGTGGGTGTCCTCCAAAGGGCTAAACCAGGGACTGTGTGGGCCCCACATATGTCCATGGATGGGTGTCATGTTCTGGGATGGCAGTTCCTGACTTCGTTTTGAAGGCAGGCGCACCCCACTCCAAAGCTGGGGTTTCCACCAAAACCAGACCATATGTGCTCACCGCTGACAACCCTTCATTGTCTTCCCATAACTCTCAGAACAGACTTCACTCTTTTTTTTCTTTCTTTTTTTCCCTGTGGTGCCCACTTCTCCCTAAAATCTTGACTCTTGATCACAGTCCACGAGGTTCTGCACAATCTGCTCCCCGTTCGCCCCTCCCACCTGCTCTCCCCCACCGCCCCCCACTCCAGTCCAGGCACACTGCCTCCGACACACCAAGCACAGTCCCGTCTCACAGCCTTCGCACATGCTATTTCCATCGCCAGGATGCCGTTCCCTGGCTCTTCCCACAGTGGGTTTCTTCAGCTCCAATATCACCTGTGTTCACCCACCCCCACTAACCTGAAGCAGGTCTCTCAGTCATTCTGTCCCACCAACCTGTTTTCACTCCTTCATTCATTTCATGGCACTGATTTATCACCAGATGCTCATGACATGTTTACTGCTTGTTTCCTGTCTCCCCTCAACAGGCAGGGGTTTCCTGTCTTGTCTGTTTTGTCCAGTGCTGTATCCCCTGCACAGGACTAGGTACACAGTACATGCTCAATTAAACTTTGTCAGGTGACTCAGAGACAACCTAGTCAGACGATTAGGTGTGCACAATTTGGAGGCAGTAAACTTTCCAGTCACGGCTCCGCCCTTCACTGGCTGTCTGATCGTGGGCACCTTCCTTAACCTCTGAACTGTTTCCTCACCTGGAGAAGGTGCAGAGTACAAATGCGATCGTGCTTACTATCTGAGTGACTTCACTTCGTGAGCGTTATGTGCCCAGTGCTGGGTTGCATGCTCTCTTTTCACACATCAGGGAGGGTTTGTGAGCTCAGTGCCTGGTGTGTGAGAAGCCCTCAGTGCCCAGGAGTCGTGATGACTGAAACAGATAAGTGTGGCTGGGTCACTGGGTGAGGGAGCCTCCTGGCCTGTGATTCTCTGGTGCCTCTGTCCTTGCTGCCTCCCACCCTGTTTGCCCAGATCATTCCCCTCCCTCCTGCTCTGTTTCTATTTCTGTCTTTCTCTCCTCCTCCCCACGCCTCAGGGGGCCTCAGACTGGCATGAAGCCTCTTCCTTCTACTCCAGGATCAGAAAGTTTTCAGTGCAGGGCCCCCCAACCAGAGTTCGGGAGCCCCGCAATCAATTTTCCTTCTCCAACCACTACCTTACCTTACCCCTCCCCACATCATCCTCTGTGCCCCCAGCAAATCCCTCCCCCACTTATGATCCCTCCTATTCCAGCCAGAACAACCAATGAGCTCTTCCCCTCATCCCCTCCCTCCCCAGGCTGGCTCTGGACACTGGCGCTCAGCCTGAGGTCTTTGGGGCCCTTCCCCAGCCCCACAAGCAACATCCTGCAGTGGTAAGGAACAGACAGACACTGAGACCCAACTGCCAGCTCCACACTTTCTTGGGGATCTTTGGGCAAGTGACTTCAGTCACTTCTCCCTGGTTCAGATTTCTGCCTGTAAAACGGAACCAAAGATATCTTACCTTGGACAGTTGCCCAACCCCAGACAGATGAGCTGGGCTTAGCACAGCGCTGGAGTGGGGAATGAGCATTCACTAGCTGCTCAGCAGTGGCATTCTGTGGTTAAGAGGACAGACCCAGAAGTCAGGCTGCCTACCTGTTCAAAACTCAGTTTTGCCACCTTCTGGTTCTGTGACCTTGGGCACGGTGCTTAACGCTTCTGGGTGTCAATTTCCTCATCTGTGAGGTGGGATAACTGTAAATGTTCTAGGGTTGTTGTGAAATTTAGTGATTTAAGTTTTTGTCACATAGTAAGCACTCACTAAATGTTAACTATTATCATTTTATTATTTCCCACCTCTAAGTCTCTCAGAGGATAGGAAATTGTCTCCAAGTCTCCCTGGTCCCAGTTAGCCATCCTTCCTTCAGTCTCAGTCGTTATGGTATAATCCAGGTCATACACACACCCCGCAGCCCCCCAGACACAAGGACACACACAGACATCAGCAGAGGGCCTCGGACACAGAAAAAAGTTTAATTCTGCTGCGGCGGAGGGTCCTGGCTCCGGTATGGAGGAGGACTTTGTTTTGGACTTTGTTCATGTGGGGATTTATTCTGGGAAAGAGGAAGGAATGGGGAGAGTCTGGTCCTTCCAGTGGGACCTGCCCGGGAGAATGTGTAGTGGGGTTAGGTAATCGGGAGAGACCTGGAGACAGGACAAAATATGAGAGGGCATAAGGAGAAGAGACGATGGAGCAGAGGAAAAAAGAGACAAATAGGAAGGAACAAAGACATAAGACAGAGAAGACAGAGGCGGATCAGTGACGAATGATGGGGAACAGAGAAAAGGGGGCCCCAAGCCAGACCCGACAGAACCAGGGAGGTGAATGGGGTGGAGGTGGGGGCTTTGGAGGCCGCCGCGGGACAGAATAGGATCTAGTCCAGCCAGATACAAGAAATGGGCCCCTCGCCCCCGCCCCGGGTCCCGGGCGGGGGGAGGGGGCTCGTGTCTCAGTGCTGCAGTGTTGGTGGGACCCTGCCCCTCCCCGCGCTTCGCTGTGTAAGGCACCGGCTCCAGCGAGGTCCGCGAGTGCGCGGGGGAAGGGCAGGAGTGGGCGAAGAGTCTTTGGGGGAGGAGACCCTGGTGGCCTGCCCCGTAACTGCCCAGGACAAGGGGGCGTGGCCTCGAGCCTTAGACCGAGGCAGCAGCGCCCCCTCCAGGGAGGAGAAGGACCTGTCTCCCACCCAGTCAGAGAGGTCTCGACGCTGTGCTTTCTCCCCCAAGTCCTGCCCCCGCGTCCAGACAGCTGGGCGTTTGTCCACCGCGCCCAGGCGTCCCGGCGCCCGCCCGCCGCTCACACGGTACTCTCCAGCATCCACTCGGTGCTGGCAAAGGCCAGGCGTGCCCTGGCTACACCCAGCCCCAGGTCTCCGTCCTCCCCGGCCGCGCCCCCTCCAGCCACGTCCAGGTGTGGTGTGGACCGGTGGCGCTTTGTCCGCCGGGCGCGGCGCGGGTAACTGTGGCTCTGGAACAGCGCCCCATAGTCCCCGTCGAACGAATAGCGCTGCTGAGGCCTCGGCCGGGCCGGGGCTCCCCCAGGAACCAGAGCTAGAGTGGGAGGCGCCGAAGCTGGCGGCCCAAGGGCCCCGGAACGGCTCCTCCGAGGACCCACTGCGTCCCGAGACTCCCCCCCGGAGATTTCCTCCGAAGGCAGCAGACACAGCGAGGTGACAGAGCCGCCCAGGGAGCGCCCCAAGGCCGCCTCCGGCTCTGCGGAAGTCATCTCGACCGTCATGGCCTTCGCTTCGACTGCGGCCACAGCCGGCGTAGCCACCTCCCGCAGCGCCTCGTAGCGGTCTTGCGGTGGCGGGGGCAGGGCCTGCGGCACGCCTGCGCCGTTGGTCTGTGAGCACACGTGGCTGACCCGCGGGGGCGACCTGAGGCCCTTGACGCGGCGGCCGTCTCCGTCGCCATAGACCTTGTAGCGGATCATGAGCAGAACGATGAAAACGAGGACTGAGGCGACGATAACGCCCCCGATGGCAATGATCATGGTGCCACCCAAGAAGTGGGCCCTTAGCGGGCGGCAGGGCGCCGGATCCCCAGCCGTGGTAAACTGCACACAGCCCACCACTCGCGTGGCTGGCAGCGCCGTGGCCCCGTCGTCATAGACTGCCAGCACACATAGGTCGTAGGCTCGGCCCGCTGCCAGATCATTCACCAGGAAGGTCTGGCTGGTGGAGGGGATCATCCTGCGGGGGGTGGAGGGATCAGTGAGGGGTTAGCTCCACTCTGAAGGAAGCCATTTCACCTGCACGCCCCACCTGTGGTGACCAGTGGGGGAAACCAAACCACGTGTCCCTACCTGTTTCACATTCTCTACTGGGACAACAGCGGCCACTCAAGCAAGAAACGTCCAACCTCTCAGGATCATGGCTACAGGCCACACCCTTCATGTGTGTGCCTTGCCCTCAGACCACTCCCCCCCTCCACACCCTCTCCATAGGACAATATGTCATTCATGTTCCCTCATCTACATATCTTAGCCCCAGCAGGAGAGGAGTGCTATGGCTTTTATGTCTTCCCCTCAAGGGACATGATCCTTTTGCTGTGTCTCACCATAGTAAGGACAACAACTACCATCCAAGGTCTCTCATCTATACATTTCCACCCTTTAAGAGGCCCTATTACTACAGGCCACTCCCACTACCAGCATGCCCTAGTGGGGCAACAGACGCTTTCCTAGTTCCTTTTCTTTTTTAAATTTGTATGTATTGGTTTGAGAAAGAGAGAGAGAGAAAGAAAACCAATTTTTGTTGTTCCACTTATTTATGCATTCTTTTTTAAAGTTTCTTTATCTTTAAAGAAGAAGGGAAGGAGAGAGGAAGAGAAATATCAGTGTATGGTTGCCTCTTGTGCACCCCCTGCTGGGAACTGGCCTGAAACCCAGGCATGTGCCCTGACTGAGAATCGAACCGTGATCCTCTGGTTCGCAGGCCTGCACTCAATCCACTGAGCTACCCCAGCCAGGGCTGGTTGATTCTTGTATGATCCCTGACTGGGGATCAAACCTGCAAACCTGGCTTGTCTGGATGATACTCCAGCTGAGCTACCCAGCCAAGGCCTCTAGTTCCTCGTTTCTACAAATTCCTGCCCCTTCAGGGAAACCACAGTCCAGGCCACTCCCTTTATTGGCATGCCCCACCTTCAGGTAAACACATCTAGCTGCATCTGTCTTCTTAGACAATTCCCAAGCCCCTCTACATGTTCCCGTGCCACACTTCGCAGTGGCACACTGGGCAAGGGTCCCCTGCTGTGCCTCTCTGCATGTCCTGAGACTGCTCTGTATGCATCCCACCCTGTGCTGGCACAAGCCACCAGATCACACCCCCAGGTAGGTCTCATCTATCACTGGGCCAAACGTAGCCAAGCAAGCATACCCTTTTGTGGCTCTGGGCATCTGCCCTCAAACTAGGGGCAATGCAAAGAAATGGTTAAGCTGACAAGTCTGGGGGCCAAACTGCCTGGATTTGAGTCTCTCTTCAGCCACTTGCTAGCTGTGACTTTAGACAAGTCTCTTAAACACCCTGTGCTTCATTGCCTCCCCGCCCCCACCCCCACCATGGGATGTTAAGAATTAGCACATCACAGAGATGATGTGGAGTGTGAAGGAGTTAACATACCCAAAGCCTGGCACTTCATAATTTCATCATGACTAGCTTGCCTCCCACCCTGTGTTGGCCAGTACCCTTTGCCGTGGCTCACACTCTACTGCCAGTTGTACCCCTCCCTGTCTATCAGACCGGCCCCGCCAGGCCCTGCCCCTTCAGGTACACCCTTCCACTCTGTTGGCCATGCCCAGCCTTGGCTAACCCGGGACTGGCTCATCCACAGGGAGCTGCACTCCCAGCACTCAACCTCACAGGCTCTCCCCTCCTCCAAAGGCCTTCGTGGGGCACCAGAGACAAGGCCCGCCTCTTCATCTGCATGGGGCCATGATGCAGGAGCCCTACCCCCTCTGAGAGGCCATGCCCCCATCTCCATCGGCCTCTTGCCTCTCAAAAGGCCACCTTTCCTCCAGGCCACCTTTTGGTCCTGAAACCCACTTCAGTTGTCCCACCTCCTGGAGGTTCCCCACCCCCCGCCACCACCAAGAGCCACCCTCCAAGCCAAAGACTTCAAGTGAGGGTCTTAGCCCCTCAAAAAAGGCCCATCCACTTCTCCAGCTCTCCCTTTGCCTTCCATTTAACAGATCACCCCCAGCCCTTCCCTCCCAACCTTGGTCCCTAGGCTGTGTCTTCCTTTTCCTCCCGTTTCCCCTCTCCGAGAGACTTGGATTCCTCTTGTTCCTTTCCCTAAAAAAAAACAGTTGCTAGGGGCTCCCCCCTTTTCAAGGACAGAGGCTGGCTCCTTAAGAAAGCTTAAACCCATGTGTCTCTAATTGGCTGCAAGACCCAAGCAAGCAGCTGAGCAGGCTTCTGATTGGATGTCACCTCTGCCCATGGCAGCAGTGAGGAAATTAACCCCTGTAGCACCACAGCACAGGCATCTGCAATGGGGGACAGAGGACTGGAACTGTGGCCCTCGGGGAAGGGAAGAGGCCCCAGGTCTGTGGGCCTGGCTAGGGACAGAGGGCCACCAACATCTGAAAATATGCAGGGTCTGGGGGCCTGCAAACCTCCCTGCAGCCCACTATGTAGTGGCCATAGGTTTAAGAGAAAAAGAAAGCAACAGAGAGGTAGAGAGTCACAAACCAAGAGTTATTTACAGAAATGCGTTATCCGTCTCCACTAATCCCTGCTTTGCAAACGGTAGGTGCTCAATAAATGTGTGTTCACATTAAAAGGGCAGGGTTAGGAGTTAGAAGGGTCAGAGCTGGAATCCCAGCTCTGCCAAACTTTCTGTGTAACCTCGGGCAAGGGACTTCCCCCACTGTGCTTCAGTTTCCCCATCCGTGAAATGGGAGGGGGACCATTGTCACTGCACAGCAGAGCTGAAGAGATCAAATGAGGTAGCATCCTGGGTGGTGCCTTATCAAGGTTTTTGTTGTGTCCATTCATTTGCCCTAATGTTTGTAAAACTGGGCCGGTGTCTGATGTACCTCGGTGGCCCCAGGTCCAGTATGGAATCTGGCACGCACTAGGCGTGTATTCGGTGTCTGGTAACCAGACTCTAAAATGGAAGAAAATGAGGATGACAGAGACAAGGGAAAAGAGAGGCATTTCCTCATTCAGCCAACAATGGGAAAGTGCCTACTGTATACCAGGGCTGTGGCCGAGCGAACCCTGGGAAAGGTGAAGATGGAGGCCAAAAGGCAGGCTTTTTGGCGCAGGTCTAAGCACCCCCAAGAGCCAGGGCATTCCCAAGGGAAGTCAAACACAGGATTAAGCATTCAGCAGGTGGTCTGCAGTGTGCGTGAGGGAGACAGCTAGGGAAAAGGAGAGCCATTCACGAAGCCAAGAACCACTTATCAAGTGCCCACTGTGTCCCAGGTCCATGGCTGTGAGACATACTTAAAAAGCTACCAAGATGACAGACAGTGCAAGGCCAAGGCAATAAGTCAGCGTGTGCCCAGCACACGGGCCCAGCACAAGGCAGGGGCTCAGGGACTAACGAGGGCAGGAAGGAGAGAGGGGACAGACAGAGACAGATGTGAACGTACGAGAATAAGAGAGATGATGGGAGAAAGTAACTTTTTAAGTCTGTCCACACCATACGAGTCTGTCCACACCTGGACAATGGCTTCTAACGCAATGGACAGTGAAAATAACATATCTATATACTTTGGTTTTCTGTTGTATAATGTACCCAATGTGCTAATACAGTAGCACTGGCATATAATTTATGAATATAAATGTAACTGTTAGGGCCCTGGCTGGTGTAGCTCAGTGGACTGAGCACAGGCCTGCGAACCAGAGGATCGGGGTTCGATTCCCAGTCAGGGCACATTCCTGGGTTGCAGGCTGGTTCCCTGCAGGCCAACTCCCAGCAGGGGATGCACGAAAGGCAACCATACATTGATGTTTCTCTCCCTCTCTCCTTCCCCTCTAAAGATAAATAAATAAAAATCTTTTTAAAAAATTTTTTTAAATAAATAAATGTAACTGTTAAACACACATGGGTGTGTGTATTTCATGCTCCAAAATGTTTAACTGGCAAGGTCCACAATCAAACACCTTTGGTGAGCAAGGATGTGGCTCATGAGTCCGAAGGGCGTAGAGATGGTGCTGGGCAGGGTCACTGTTCAAGCCCAGTGCCCAGTCTGGCTCATGTGGGTGCTTAACAAAGATTTGCAACATACGTGAAAAACAGAAAGAGGCAGTGAGACAGGAATAGAGACAGAGGGAGATAGGGTAACTCTGCATGGCCATCTAGAACTATGGCTGAACAAGAAGGCCAAGGAAGTGGGCAGAAGGGAGGGAGGGTCCTTGGGAAAGGACGCAGCCCTGGGACTGAAACACCTACCTGTAGACTAGGGAGTCGTCCGCGGAGCTGTTATACTGGACTTGGTACATGCGGATGCCGGGCACCGGTCTCTGCGCTGGCCAGCGGATGAGCACAGAGCTGGACGTCAGCTCCGCTGCCACCAGCCGGCGCTCAGCAGCCGATTCGTTGGCACCAGGGCGGCCGGGCGTAGCAATGTCAGAGGAGCCAGGCTCAGTGAGAGGTGGTGGGGCAGCCGGCGGGGGCGCCATTAGAGGCAGAGGCACCACGCACACCTCCACGGGTGCTGTGGCTTCCCCAGCGGCATTGGAGGCAATGCAAGTGAAGGTGCCGCTGTCCCGCAAGGTGGTGATGGTTACATCCAACGTCCCATCCCCTCGGACCCGGGTCCGGCTGGAGTTCCCCAGCAACCGCCCGTCAGGTGCCACCCAATGCACCACCGGCTCTGGGTCACCCACGGCCCGGCACCGCAGGCTGACCGCCTGGCCCTCCACCACCAGAGTCCGGCCCCCCGCCTGCCGTGTGATCAGCGGGGGTTCACACAGGAACTCCTCTTCGGGGATGGACCAGAAGTAGCGATCAGTGAGGTGCTCAGGGGTGGCACATGTCTCCAGGTCATCCTCTCTGGTCAGCCGCCGGAGCCAGAGCAGCTCACAGTTGCAATGCAGGGGGTTGCCACCAAAGCTGACCGTGAGTGGCGTGGGCGGCTTGGGCCCGGGGCCTTGAGACCTCAGGAAGAGCCCATCGGGGGGCAGTTTATGGAGGCGGTTAGAGGTCATGTCCAGGCGAACCAGTTTGTGAAGCTGAACAAAGGTACCTTCCGCGATGTGGTCGATGAGATTGTGGTCCAGAGTGAGGGTGTTCAGGTTCACCATCTGGCCTACGGCCTCCCAGGGCAGGGCCTCGAGGTTGTTGTAGGACAAATCCAGGTCCTCCACGGTGGACAAGAAGGCATCGAAGGCCGCCGACTCCACCCGGCGGATCTGGTTGTTGCCCAGGATCAGGTGGCGGAGGTTGCCCAAGCCGCGGAGCTGGTCACCACGAACCTCGGCTAGTCGGTTACTGTCGAGGTGCAGGGCCCGGAGGGCACGGAGGTCAGCAAAGGCCCCGGCTGCCACCTGGCCGATGGTGTTACGGGAGAGGGTGAGGTGCACCAGGCTGGTCATGTTGGCGAAGTCTCGGCGGCGGACTGCTGCGATGAAGTTGTCGGTGAGCCGCAGCTCCACCACACGCCGGTCGATGGCAGGCGGCACAAAGAGCAAGCCGGTCTTGGCGCACAGCATGGTCAGTGTGGGCGCCACGTTCTGGCAGATGCAGCGGCCAGGGCAGGGCTGGCCACGAGATGCCCCCACCCAGAGTAGCAGCAGAAAGGACAGGGCAGCAGGTGGTGGCGAGAGCAGCGCTGAGAAGGGGCCTGGAGCCATGGTGCAGTGGGAGAGCAGGAGGAGCAGACGGTAAGACCTGAAGGAGAGGGAAACGGGTCACCCAAGCCTAGAGCTTGCTTGCCAGGCTGCCCTCCCTGGGAGGTTCTGCGGGGAGTCTGACCCAGCCCCTCCCTTCCTGACAACGGGGTGCGAGAGGGCAGCAGCACTGACCATCAGTCGCATGCACTTGTGAGCAGAGAACCGCATCTCAATCCTGCTTGGTGGATTACCACTGTCCCACCCCTGAGGGTCCTGTCCCCATCTCTGCCCCTCCTCTAGGGCAGGGGTGCCAAACTCGTTTTCCCATCCGCCTCAGGGTTGCCTTCAAAGGGCTGAATGTAATTTCAACTCCTTAATGGTTAAGGATTAGTTACATGTAACAGTCTTAAAATTGTTTCGGCCCCTTGAAGGCAACCACCAGGCTGATATGGCCCCTGGTGAACATGAGCTTGACACCCCTGCCCTAAGGGCTCCGAGATCTCTCATAGTCCCCAACCAGAGGCGGGACGCGCAGCCCCGCCAGGGCCTGCTAGTGCCCACTAAACATTCTGAAAAATCACTGCTAACTAGGATTTCAAAGCCATATTCCCTGGATTCAGATTCCAGCTCTGACACTTACTAGCTGTGTGACCTCGGGCGAGTGTCTGAATCTCTCTGAATCTCGGTTTCTTCATCTACAAAATAGAGATAAAAAACAAGCCTTACCTTTGTGAGGGTTAAATGAATCAATACCCATGGTGTACTACTGAGGAACGGTGCCTAGCACAAAAAATGCGTTCAATACATGTTAGTAGTTATTATTAGGGTCATCAAGCACCCGTTACATGCCAGGCATAGAAGTATGCACTACCATTAAAAGCAGGTACTTTGAAATTAGACAGACTCAGGTTCAAGTCCTGTTTCCCCCACTTGCTAGCTCTGTGACCCCAAACCAATGATTTCCCCTTATTAGGTCATACTTTCCTGTTTTGTAAAATGGGATAATTGTACCTTCTTCACTGGGTTGTTGCAAGAGTTCAGTGAACTCATTTATGGGGACCCCTAAGCACGGGGCCTGGCACACAGTAAGTATTCAACAAATGTTAAGGATAACAGCCCCTACCCTCTATCAGAGGCAAAGGATGTCCGGAGGTGGGAGAGACCGAGAAAACCACATCAGTCTACCTGCTCAGTCTTTGGAAGTCCTCCTCGGAGCCTGGTTTCCTCCAGGGCTCTCTGAGTCTCCCAGAGGAGACTTTTGTGCTCACATCAGTGGGCACACACAAGGTCCCATAAATGCTCATACACACACACACTCACACACTAATGCTATGCCTCTGCTCCAGGCAAAACCTTCCAGCAGGGATTCCCTCGTGGCGGCTGCAGCCCACGACATGTCAGCTCCCATCACAACACGGGATGGGTGGGGGGTGAAGAGGAAAGGATAGGAGGGGGGCGTCCCTGAGAAACTGTTTTCACCCCACCCTGCACCCTGGTCTCTGCTGGCCCACCTCCCAGGAACCTGCAGTTCAGGGCTGTGACCTGATGTGGCCCTGATCCTTCAGCCTGTGGGGAGGGGGGATGTACCTGTGGAGGGGAGGGACCAAGAGTGTCAGAGAGAGAGGTGAGAGACAGCGAGAGACAAAAGCGAGGGAGAGATGGACCGGCAGAAACAGAGGCAGACTGAGAGAGAGGAGAAAGGAGAAAGGATCTAAAAGAAAGGTGAAGAGACAGAGAGCAAGAGGCAGAAAAAATGAGTGGAGGAGACAAGAAATGAAGACTGAGACATAAAGATGAAGAGCGGACGAGAGAGAGTCAGAAAGAGAGGGAAAGAGGGTTATAGAGACAGACAGAGACTGAAGGAGACCGAGACCGGGCTGAAGAGAGAAAAGAGGCAGGATCAGGGTACCCAACCATCTCTGAGGCCTCTACCGCTCTGTCTTGCACCTCCTCTGGGACACTGTATTGGGCAGAAAACCCTGGCCTGGAAGGAAGAACTCCTGAGTTCCAAGCCCCTGCACTACACCTACCTGGCTGTGGGGTATCTAGGGCTCAGAACCCCGATCTACAGTACAGAAGTACACAGCTCTGCTTCCCACAGCCATGGTGGGACTCAAGTTGAAGGAACAACACTAGCGATAAAAGAGCTAACGTCTATTGAGAGGCAGCGCGGCACTGCGGGATAGAACCTGGACCCGACTGCCCAGGTTCACCCCCCAGTTCCCTGCTGCATGACTCTAGCGAAGTGACTGCCCTTCTCTGTGCCTCAGTGTGTTCCTCTGTGACATGAGGGCAAAAAAGAGCACCTACCTCATCCGGTGGTTGTGAGGGTTAAGTGAGATAATGCAGTGTAACGTGATTAGAACAGCTCCTAACAGAGTAAACAGCACATGTGTCAGCTGCTATTATTATTAGCAGTAGTAGTAACTTTTTTTCCTCTCGCTCTCTCTCAGCCACCAGCAGACTAGACCACCAGGAGATCGTCCCATGTACACGCACATGCACACACAAAATGGTAAACCACACTCATGCCGTTCCCCAAATGCATGGGTCATTTCATGTCACGAAACTCTCTTGCACCCTTTACTGATGTCATAAGGAAACCCCTCTCTCCTGACCACCTTACCCCTCCTAAGAGGGGATGCCTCCAGGCCTGAGACCCCTCCCCCGGCCACCTGCCATCCATGCCCTGGCTCTATCTACCATGAGGCCTTACCCAAACATGATGATCCTGACTTTGTCACCACTCCACCCCCAGCCTTGGGTGCACCTGGCCCCTGAAGACATTGCCATACCCTGCACTTACGAAGCAGGGCTCCAGGCCTCCAGCAGGCTCAGAACAAAACCAACCACTTTGCATCTCTCTCCCCAGCCTGAGGCACCCCACTCACCTCTCTTCAGGGAGTCAGGGCCTGGGCCAGTACCTGCAAAGGAACAAAACGACCCCGTTAACATCCTTCTGGTCTCTCTCTGGAGACCTGCCTCGGAGACCCTCTCAGCCAAGGAAGTCCCTGGTGTGATCACACTCTCACCACTCCTGCTTCTGGCTCTGTGTACTCTCAGGTGGACCCAGAAAGTCATCTCTGGAAACCAAGGAGTCTTGACCTCAGGACTGCTCACTCTCCAAAATCCAGGAGTCCAGGACTTTAGCTCTTTGTCCTCTGGGGTTTCAAAAGGCCAGTGACACCGGCACCCTCCTCCCTCAAGGCCCCAGAGTCTGAGACCCCACCCTTCTTGAATCCTTCAGACTCAGGAGCCCAAGCCTCAGTCCTGTCCATTCTCAAGACCCAAGAATTGGGCCCCACTCTTCTCCTTCAGATCCGGGATTTGGGGCCTCCTTCCAGAGTTCATATCCCAGTCCCCCAACTCCAATGACATAAGTGGTACTAGGGAAGGTTCAGAGGTTGCCATGTGACATCACTGTCACACCAGTACACACGGATGTGTCAAAACTCACAGGGGCCCACAACCCAAGTCTCTATGTCTGGATTTCCACGGACACATCAGCGTGATCTCTGTGCCCCCCCACTCCCCGTACCCCACTGGCTCTTGGCCTGCGATGTGGCACACTTGTGTGCATGGACCCCTGGCTGAACCCCAGCATATCACAGTTCATGCCACATGGACCCCAACTCACTGGGCCCAGAAATAAGGTCAGCCTTGTGCCAGGGACACAGGCATGTGTGTGCACACAATCTTGCACATATATATGTTTGAATGTACATAACCCTACTCCTGAGAGACCAACACTGACACATAAATGCAGTCATAACATAGACAGACACATACCCTCAAGGCTGACACACCTGCATACAACCACACATGTACAACATTGACTTCTTGCACATTCACACACAAAGATGCACACAAACAAAAACTCATGTACCTGCCTTCGCAGAAAACCAGCTACATGCACCTACAACAGATATCTCTTGCATACTCACCAACACACAGAGGCACACACATATAACAGATATTCACTTGCACAATCAAAGATACACAGGTACATGCTCTTTAGTGCCCAAACACACTCAGACAGCTTCACATATACCCATGATGCATAGTCACAACGCTGATATAATCCTACACCAATAAGTGCAATATGCACACACTAGCTGATACACACCTCACACACGTACACAGAACCACAAGCATACATGTAGATGCTTACAAGGCTGATACACACTCAAACAAGCACACAGGCACAAAAGATCTACCTTTGCAGAGAGACTCCGAGATGTTAACTCATAACAGACACATGCTCACACAACAGCCCTGTACAGGATTTACACACTTACAAATGCACACAAAATACTAAACTGCACTGACATGTCAACAGATTCACACTCACACACAGACATGGGCACACATCTCTCCCAGCCCGAAGGCACCCTTGCCCCACCTACTTCGGAGGCCAAAGAAATCCTAACATCCCTCATTCCCACCACCATCCCCACCCTCACCACCAGAGCACTAGCTAGGGCCAGAGGTCAGAGTTCAGCAAGTCGGGTCTCAGAGGGTGGAGGAAGCTGAGTCCTAGAGCACCGGTCCAAGGCAGTCCTCTCACCGGCGGCCCAAAGTTCCCCCAGCCCGGCCATCTGGATGCAGGCAACTCTGGCCCTATCTGCGGAGATCTGGCCGATGTGGGGATTGGGGTGGGGTGGGTGGGGAAGGGCCGGGTCTGCGTGCCTCCCCTCGGGCCCATCTGTCCATCCCTCAGCCTCTCATCCCTCCATCTGTCCACCTACCAACTGCCCATCCCCCCCCACCCAGCCACCGGGAAGGGGAAGACATGGCCGTCTCCCCCAAGGACCGCTGAGAACCCCCCCTCCGCCGCCCAGTTGACAGGGACCCAGGGAGCGGCAAACTCCCTTCCCCCAAACCCACACAGAGGCCTGGACCTACAAGGCTCTGAGTCCCAGCCCTCCCGCCCCCCCTCCCGGCCCGGAACCTTACGTGGACGCACAGACACACACCCTCGGAGACATACAACCCGCAGACACACACGCAAAAATGAACACCCGAACGGGCACACCCGGCTACACAGACCCTCAGATGGACATCCAACCCGGGCACAAACACCAAACACAGCTAGGCGAGCACACACACTGGATGGGGGTGAGGGGACCCACACCTGGGCACACAACCCACGCACACACACCTGCACACAGTCCCTCCGATGGGCACGCACCAGCCCCCCAGAACACAGCCGGAGGGGCAGCCACTCGGGGGCACACACACGCACGGCCGGCCCCAGCACCTCGGCCCGACCGCCGGCACACACCCGGATGGCCACACAAGCAGCGCCGCACACGCCGGCGCCGGGCACACACAGGGCCGCGCGAGCGCACGCCCGGCCGCCGCAGCGCCGCGGACACACACTCACAGGCTCGCGCGCTCACACCCGCGTTCACACCGGCGCCCCCTCCCGCCGCCTCCCGGGCCGCTGCGGGCCGTGCTCACCCAGCCCGCGGGGGCCCCGGGCCGGGCCCCGCCGCCGCCACCTCGCTCCGCGCCATGGTGGGGGGAGGGCCGGGGGAGGGGGCGCGGTGCTGCGGGGCCGCCTCCCTCCCGCCTCCCTCCGGAGCCGCCGCCGAGCTCCGCCCTTCGCGCCGCCCGCCGCCCGAGCCCCGCCACCAACCAACGCCGCAAGGGGGGAGGGGGCTCGGACAGGGCCTGGGGCCTCCGCAGACCCCTCTCCGCTGCGGAGCCGCCGGCCCGCCCCCGACCTCTCCCCAGCCCCACCTCCAACCCCGCCGGCTTCCCGAGAGACCCCCCAGACCACGCCCCGATTGGCTGGGCACCCCGGACCTCCCAACGGAGACCTGGGATCATGTCCCAACACCCAGGGGACCTCAGACCATCCTTCCTTACCTCCTTTAAGCATCCAGAACATGTTCTACAGCTACTCCAGGACCACAGACCGTGTCCTACTCTCCTTGGTGACCTCAGACTCTGCCCCACAGCCCCTCAAGGACCCCAGACCATATATCCCAGCATCCAAGGGGATTCAACCACCCCTTTCAGGGACACTAAATCATACCCCACCACTCAGGTGGACTGCCCAGACCACACCCATCCCCCAGGGACCCCAGACCATATGTGAAAACCCAGATCGTGCCTCACTCCCTTTGGGGACCCAGCCCATGTCCTATAGCTACCTAGGGCCACAAACCATATCCTGCTCCTTGGGAACCCCTAGCCATGCCCTTCTCCCTCTCAGACCTCAAACTATTCCCTAACTCCCAGTAGGGATTCCAGACTATGTCCAAGTTCTAGGGGGCCCAAATACGTCTCTTGTCCCCATAGGAAACCCTAAATTTCCCTCATGATCCCCATTAGACCCAGGCTGTTCTCTCCTCCAAGGCACTCCTTGGTTTCCAGAATCCCTGATGTGCCCCAGATTCCTTCCCATCCTCCCCACCAGTCTGACCCTCCTCGGGGACCCTGCCTCCTCCCAGTTCCTATTCTCTCTCTTGAGCTCTGCAGAGCCTTCCCCTTCCCTGTGACTTCAGTGAGCCCAGGATTCATTGCTCCTCCCTTGTCCAGACCCGTTATCCCAACTCCTACTCAATGAGCCCTGGGCCGTCCCCCAAGTCCCACTGAGGATCTCAAGCCATTCTTCACCTCTTTCTGAGACAACCACTGTGCCCCTAAACCCAGAAAGCCTTCACCTCAAAATCTGTTTTATTGCCGTCCCCTAGATCCCTGGAGGCCCAAGCCCTTAACCATTTTGGATCCCACTGTATCCAGGTCCTCCCCCAAACCCCTTCTCTAAATTCTTCCTTTCCGTGTCAGCACAGGAAGCCTGCCCTGCTCTGCAAATCAAGGGCACCTCTGCAGAGCCTTCCTCTTGTGAACTTTGGGCCCCCTCACAGCCATTAGCTACCCCCTGCCTACTCACAATCCCCCCACACACACGTACCAGTCTTGTCTCCAGGTCCCACCCCCCACCCTGGTTCCTGGTGCTACCGGCCAGGGCACGGAGGTCCGGGGCTGGGAAAACAGAAGTGGGAGACTTATAACAACAGCAAAGCTCTCCAGCACCGCTCATGCCAGGAATGCTTCTAAGGCTCCATTCACTCTTCACAGCAGCCAGATGAGGTGTCATCACTATCTCCATTTTACAGAAGAGGAAAATTGAGCCTTAGAGATGTTTAGTCGCGTGCCTAAAGCCACACACACACACACACACACACACACACACAGAGTAAGTAGCAGGACAAGGTGGAAGTGAAGGAGAAAGAGGGTGAGGGCCGGCCTGGGATGGAAAAGGAGGGTGAGAAGAAAGAAGTAAGAGAAACAGAGACACACAGAGATGAGAAACGGAGAGGCTGCGCCCGGTCAGGGGCAACCTCACTCACAGCATTTCTGGCCTCGTGAGCTCCTGTCCTCAGGCCTGACCCCTCTTGTCTTTGGCCTCGGGGATGGCTTTTCTATTCCTTCGACACACCAGCTCATTCCAGTCCTTGGGTAGTTGCAGTTATTCCCCTTTCATGGCTGATTCCTTCTTTTCATAAAAGTCTTCATTCAAATGTAATCTCTTCAGAGAAGCCTTCCTTTCCCACCTCCAGTCCGCACGCCCGCCCCTACTGATGGTACTGAGGTCTGCAAATTACTTTGAAATACACACAAAATAAGATGGGTTGATGGACGGATAGATGGGTATGCGATAAAGCAAATGCAGTGAAACGTTAATGGTGGAATCCAGGTGGTGGGTATATGGGTATTCACTGTAAAATTATTTTGACTTTGCTGCATGTTGGAAATGTTTCAAAATAATGTTGGGAGAGAAAAAAAGCAGGAGGACTCTTCTAGAGATTAAAGAGGCAACCAAAAATAGCCCCAGCAGGTCCCACCACTCCTGGCACATCACCTCATTTGATTTCTCTTGTAGCACTTACCATTCTCGATAATGACCTTGTTTGTTTACCTACTTATTGTTCACTTATTTATTTATTGCTTACTGTCCAGTCGTTGAAATGTAAGCCTTCTGATGGAAGTGGTGTGGGCACCAATTTTCTCCAGTGTTTAAAAGGCCATTTGACCCCGGTGGGTGCTCAGTAAACGAGTGTTCTTGAATGCCTCTTGGGGAAAGGACCTGGGGGCCAGTCTACTACGGGCTCACTGTAGAGACCGCACTGAGGAACGCGCATGCTCGCAGAGCCTGAGGTCATTAGAAGGGGAGGGCTATAAGCCAGCAGCTGGGCTGTGCCCCGTAAGGTCAGGGGGTGTGAGTTGACCTGGAAAAGAGGGCAACCAGTGGAAGTAGATAGTGTGATTATTTCCCAAGGGTCCTAATTTCTGCCCTCGACCTATCTCATTCTTTCACAATTTAACAGTTGCCCCTCAACCCCATCTCTAAGACTCCAACCAAAAGCAAAAACCCCAGCCTTATCTGACCTAAGCAAAGCCTCTCGGTTCTAGGTCCCACCCTGAAGCCTAAGCCCCACACCATAGACACCATCTTAAAATGTATAATATTCAGACTTTTAAAAAAGATTTTATTTATAGACAGAGGGAAGGGAGGGAGAGAGTCAGAGAAACATCAATGTGTGGTTGCCTCTAGTGCACCCCCTACTGGGGACCAACTCAGGCACATGACCTCACTTGGAATCAAACCGACGACCTTTGGTTGGAAAACCGGCACTCAATCCACTAAACCACACCAGCCAGGACTGGACTGTATTCAGACTTCTTTAGCTAGCTGTACCCCTGCCCCTTCTCAGCAAAAGCCCCACCCTTCTATTTTAGGCTCCACCCCCTAAGCAGCCAGTTTTCCCGCCCAGACACTGGGCCCTCCTGTCAGAGCTCCACTCTCACTCAGCTCTGCCTAAAATGCAGTCTCCACCTTTGCGACCTAAGCCCTGCTTATATTCTAGGTTAGCTCCGAGAAGTGCTCAGGAAAGCCTAGCACCAGGACTCAAAAATTAGGGAGCCTGGGTCTGTGGGACCCTAGAGGGGAGAGGTTGGTGAAAAGAGGGGAGGCAGTCCCTGGTTTGTACCGCCCCTGGAAGGAGTGGCCCCAAACCCAAAGCCACACCCCAACGTGCTGACTTTTTATTGGATAGTGTATTCTGTTCTGGCTTCTCTGATTGGTCTCTCCATAATACTTCTTGTCAAACCTACTCTGCATTGAGCTGCTCCCTCAGAGTCACTCTCTGATTGGTCCTTGCTTTCCAAACTTCCTGCTCCTGATTGGGCAACTCCGTGCACACGCCTCTTTCTGATTGGATTGCTTGCAATCATAAGCCTGGATGCCGACAAAAGTTCAACAACTGGGGAGGAGGTAGAACTAGGTGGGAGAGGAGGAAGAGGAGACGGTTCCCTTAATCCCCTGCCTAAGAGAGGGACTGGCCACTGGCCACAGAATAGCCTTAGGTAAAAGTTCTAACGCTACAGAATCCTAGCTGTGGGACTTAAGGCAACCATGTTTAGTTCCTGTTTCTTCGCCCGTAGCGGATAATGTACCTTCTTCATGGGGTAGTGTAAGGATTAAATGAGTTAATACCTGTAAAATACTTTTAGAAGTGCCTGGCACCTAGGAAGCCCTCAGTCAGAGGGTTAGCTATTATTAATTTTATCATGTAAGCGCACAACCTTGAACAAGTCTTTTTTGCCTCTCTGACCTCTGCAGGCCAGAAATTGCTTGACCTCTTAATTGAATGACCTTTCCTGTCCCCAGCAGAGTGAGGTGGTTCTGGCTGGGAGGGCTAGGGAAGGACTGGAGCTAGTGAGGGGCAGCCCAGGCCTGAGGTCAGTACCACTGTTACCATGGCAACAGCCACCTCTCCAAAGGGAACCTGGAAAGGGGGGGGGGGGGGGTGGAGCTCCTAGATTCCTGAATCTGGGGGTTGAGAGAGGAGCTGAGACCCGGAGACACAACAAAAGAGTGATTTATCTCTGTGAAGACCTGTATGTATCAGAATTTTCAGAGCTCAGAACACTGTTGATGCTCAATCAATGTCCCTCAGAGATGAGAAACAAAGAGCCTGAGGGAATCAAATGCCCAGAGATGCCAGAAGAAAGAAGACTCTCCGGACAGGGACAGGTAGGATGCCCCTTTCCTCCTCCCTCGACTTCATACCCCTCAGGGGCCCACTAAGGATCGTGGATCCTCCTTGTCTTCCCCAGCCCTCGGACCTCAGGTCTACACAACCACCCAAACCACCCACCCCGGCAACTCCTGAGCCCCTGAAGCAATTAAGTTTGATATTTCAACAACTTTTCGGCCTTTAAATTCTTTTTGCTTCGGGTCCGAGAAAAGTAGCAATTGGTGCAAGGTACTGCCTGCTAGTCCCTAGAGCTGGGATGGGAAGGGAAGAGGGGAAACAGGCATTCTGCCTCCTTGACTCGCAGGAACCTAGGGATCCTTGTTCCTCTTTGGAGTGGCCCCTCCATGAGTTCAAATATTTCTCCAATTCCTCCAGGAGACCGGGACTCCCCCATACCCTCCAGGAAACCCCACAGGCTTCTTTTCAGAGAAGTACCCTCCTGGAATTCAGTGGGTATCCACTTGGTCTGCCTGCCCTCTGCTGGCCGAAGGCTGGTACTGCAGGGACTGTCAATAGCGCCCAAAATGAGAAACAGAAACCGAGCCACACAACAGGTCTCTAGTTCTTGTATTTTAATTTCTTTAGGGTCTTGAATGTTCAGATCCTAGGAGTCAGAGTCCCCAGTTACTTTGGGGACTCAGACACCAGGAACTCATCTTCCCCAGCCCAGAGATCAACGGAAAAAGGACAACTTCTCTTGGAGCCAGGCCTCGGTGAGGTCATCAGTGGTGCGGATTTCAAACACCTGGGCAGGGAGTGTTCTCATTATAATCCACTCAGGAACTGAGATAGCAAGGACTCCAGCCCCTTCCTCCCTCATACCAGGAGTCCAGGCCCCCAGACCCCTCCTCCCTCAGGCCCAGGAATCCAGCCCCTGAACCTCCTCTGCCCTCAGACCCAGAAGCCTAGACTCCAAGACCCCTCCTCCCTAACACTGTGGGAACCTCAGCCCCAGGCCCAGACCTTTGTGAGCTCTGCCGTTTGTACCAGTCTGTTTTTACTGCCTGCATACATCATCTGTTGTTCGGGCTTGCAGCCTGCATGAAAAAGAAGAGAAGGGAGCGTAACTGGGGGACCCTGGGGTGTTCTCTAAGGCTCCAGTGATGTTCTGCAGGCCCTGGAGTCTTCTAAGGGTCCTAGGAGCTGTTCTAAGGAGTCTCAGTTTCCAGTTTTGTCTAGGGGCTTGAGATTATTCTAAGGGGCCCTTGAGATGGTTTATGATGGGCCAGGCAGGAGTTTCTGGGTATGAGGAAAAGATGGGTTTACTTACACGTCTCAGGACCCAGAAGGATGGGTAGGTTCTTGAGGAATCTAAGCCCCCAACTTCCGTCCCACTGCCCTCCCCGTATTCAGACACCACATACTCCACTCACTCACGTTCTTACCAAGTCACACACACGCTTTCACACATACTGCACTCGCAAACACACTCTTACACACACACACCCCCACACAGAATCTAAGACCGTGTTCTCAGGATGGGTAGAGCTGTGTCTCACCCACAGGGCTGGAGAAGATGAAACACAAGGGGTAGGACACTCGGCCGTCTGCATGCACATACTTGTAGCTGTAAACCACGAACCTACACCAGTGAAAGGAATTCAGACTCAGGACTTCAGCCTGGAGCCCAGGCCAATGCCCATTCCCTGAGTCTACAACCTTGAAATCTGCCTGAGTCTAACAACCTAGGGTTAACAACTGAGACTGAAGGTACTGACCTCAAAAACAGTAACTGATTAAAAATGACAGCCCTGGCTGGTGTAGCTCAGCGGATTGAGTGCGGGCCTGAGAACCATACCAGTCAGGGCACATGCCTGGGTTGCAGGCCAGTTCCCAGCAGGGGACTCACGAGAGGCAACTATACATTGATATTTCTCTCCTTCCCTTCCCCTCTAAAGATAAATAAATAAAATATTTTTTAAAAAAAGAAGAGACAAAAAACAATGATACTAAGTGCTAGATAGAACTACCATATTATCCAGCAATTCCACTATATATATATAAAATTCTGACATTAAAAAAATTGGAATCTCGAGGGCCTTATACCAAATGAAATAAGTCAGAGAAAGACAAATACCATATGATCTCACTTAAATATGGAATTTTGAAAAAACAAAACAGAAACAAACAAACAGCCAAGCTCATAGATACAGGGAACAGGTTCGTGGTGGGCAAAATAGGTGAACGGGGTCAAAAGGTACAAAAATCCTGTTCTAAAATAAATAAGTCATGGAGATCTAATGTACAGCATGCTGGCTATAATTAACAATACTGCATTGCCGGGCCTGCGAACCACACGATCGCGGTTCGATTACCAGTCAGGGCACATGCCTGGGTTGCAGGCCAGTTCCCAGTTCCCGGTTCCTGGCAGCGGATGCATGAGAGGCAACCATACATTGATATTTCTCTCCCTCTCTCCTTCCCTTCCCCTCTAAAGATAAATAAATAAAATCTTTAAAAAAAAAACAGTACTGCATTGCATATGTGAAGGTGGCTAAGAAAATAGACCTTAAAAGTCCTCCCAAGAAAAAAAAATGTGTGGTGACAGATATTAACAAGCCTTATTGTGCTGATCGTTTGGCAATGTATACAAATATCAAATCATTATGCTGTGCACCTGAAACAGTAATGACATATACAGTAATGTTATATGTCAAGTATGCCTCAATAAAAACATTTTAAAAAGAAAAAATGGCGTCCAAAAATAGTCGGTGCTGATTTGACACACAACAACCTTATGACGTGGGTGCTCTCACTATCCCCATACTACAGATGGGGAACCTGAGGCCCAGAGAGGCGAAGTCACTTGCCCCCAAGGCTCATGGGTAGATTTGAACCCCGGAAATTTGGTGCTAGACTGTAAGTACTCAGCCACTATGCAGTTTCTGGGGAAACTGAGGCCCAGAGAGGCGAAGTCACTTGCCCCCAAGGCTCATGGGTAGATTTGAACCCCGGAAATTTGGTGCTAGACTGTAAGTACTCAGCCACTATGCGCTCTAGAACCCTGGGCTGAGACCAGGCTCCACTACGCAACTTGCCAAGCTCAGTGCAACATGGAAATTTGGGGCCTCTTGTTCAAAAGGCAGAAGAGATGCTTTCCCCTTTCTTCCGCCTGTCTTGGCTCTGCTGTCTTGGACATGGGGACTTTTGAAGGGGGAGTGCACATGCTTACAAGCACACCCTGGAACTGGTCATTCTGGGGGTTTCTGACCCTGACCTTCCATGAATCTGCACTCAAGCGCCCTGCCTGGGACAGAGGGCAGCAGCCATCACTGGGCAATACAGGGAACCGGTCCAGGGCCAGAGGTGGGTGGGCATGTGAGCCAAGGGAGGGTCCAAGCCCCGCACATGCTCTGTTGTCCCAGAAGAATCCACACACAACATTAATTCAAAAATAAAACTGTAAAGAATCTCCAGGCAGCAGGCAGCTGCAGAGCATTATCTCCCACGTTCGAGGTTCCCTTCTGCGTGGGGGGCCCTGCGGACGGAGCTGGTTCCGGACGGGACGGAGACTCAGAATCCTCAGCACCCAAAATTCATCCCTGGCAAGATGGAAAATCTAAACAGACCAGTTACCATAAAAGTATCAAAGAGGTCCTCTAGCCCTGACCAGTGTGACTCAGTTGGTGGGGTGTCGTCCCACAAAGTGAAATGTGGCTGGTTCGATTCCGGGTCAGGGCACAGACCTGTTGTGGGTTTGGTCCCGGTCAGGGTGCATAAGAGAGACAACTGATGGATGTTTCTTTCTCACATGAATGTTTCTCTCCCTCTCTTTCTCCCTCCCTTCCTCTCTCTAAAAATAAATAAAATCTTTTTAAAATATTTTATTTATTTATCTTTAGAGGGGAAAGGAAGGAGAGAGGGAGAGAAATATCAACGTATGGTTGCCTCTCATGCGTACCCAGCTGGGAACTGGCCTGCAACCCAGGCATGTGCCCTGCCTGGGAATCGAACCGCAATCGTGTGGTTCTCAGGCCCACGCTCAATCCACTGAGCTACGCCAGCCAGGGCAAAAATCTTTTTTTTTTAAGTTTAAAAAAAAAGAGCTCCTCCACACCCAAAAAGCACCAGGCTCATGCAGCTTCACAGGGGACGCTCCCAAATCGTTAAGTCACCTCATTTCTTTTTTGCCCAAAGTATTGCCCAGCATTAAAAAAAGAGGGATTTCTTTCTTTCTTTCTTTCTTTTTTTCATGAAGCAAGTGCAATGTTAAGGCCAAAACCTGAAAAAGTTTGTATTTTAAAAAAGCAAGCTCTAGCCCTAGCTGGTGTGGCTCAGTGGCTTGATTGTCTGCCTGCGAACCAAAGGGCTGCCAGTTCTATTCCCAGTCAGGGCACATGCCTGGGTTGTGGGCCGGGTCCACCGTTGAGGGCGTACAGGAGACAACCACACATTGATGTTTCTCTGCCTCTCTTCCTCCCTCCCTTCCCCTCTCTAAAAATAAGTAAAATCTCTTTTTTAAAAAAGCATGCTCTAATGTCACATATGATTATCAGTGTAAAATTCTGCAATAAGATATGAGTCTATTGTACAAAAAGTCCTAGGGTAAGAACTCTTGGCAAACCCAGAGATCCCAAGCAGACCCTCAGTCTCCACCTCCATCATCACCCCTCTCCCGGTGGCCAGAGCCTCCCGTTCCTTGTTCCTTCCCCCAGGGTACCTTGGCTGTCTCTCTGGCAACTCCATTTTCAGTTCCTCTGGAGAAATGTTCTGGGGGGTAGGGGGAACCAGAAGAAAAGAAAATACTGCCATTAAGCATGCATTTACTATGTACCAAGACACTGGTCTAAGTAACACACATGGGTTAACTCATGGCGCTCTCCCACCGGCCTGTGGGCTAAGTCCTGTTATTATCCCTGCTTTACAGGTGAGCAAGCTGAGGCCCAAAGGTATTAAGACACTTGCCTAAGATGCACAGTAGCTCTGAGCAGAGGAGTTCAAACTTGAATCTGGGTTTAAATCATAACCGCTTCATTATACCCTCTTTCAGAAGACCTGAGGGAGGGACCCTAGCGCCTGGCCAATCCCCCTCCCCCGTCAAACAGCCTCAGTCTCCATATCCACTACCCGCAAATCCTTATCACAACACTGTGAAGTAAGCCTCATTATCATCCAAATATTACTGATACAGGGAGTCCAAACGAGGGTGAGGTCTACCCTTTTATAAAGGATTTCCACTAGCTCTTTGTTAATTTATCTGGAAATTCTTTCATTTAAGTGCCAATAAAGTATTATTACCAGCATTATCATTTTATTGAGTATATGCTAAGTGCCAAGCCTTCTTCTAAACCCATTACAAACATTAAATCATTGAATCTACAAACCCTATGAGGTTAGTACCCTTCACGTTGCCATACGGGCAACGTCTCTTGCCTAGGGTCCCAGCTGAGCTGGGACTTGACCTCCAGTTCTGTCTGACTCCCAATGCCAGGTTCTTAATATCAGTTCCAGACCCTTGGGCCTCCCACTCCCACCCTGTGCTTCTTGGAGGCCCCATCCACCCCTCACCTGAAATTCTTCCTCCAGCACCACCATCTGCCGGTCCTTGTCCACCTTCACTGGGGAGGGAGGGCACACAGGGGTCAGGACACCCCTTCCAACTCAGTGACTCTAGCCAGCCCTCCCCATTGGTCCCCACCGCCCTCCTGTCCTTCCACAGGGGAAAATGACACTCACTTATTATGGCTGCATTGTCTGTCTCTTTCCGAAAGCGAAATTGCCTCAGCTTTTCCTTTAGCTCTGGGTCCACCTCGCACACCACCAGGGAGTCAGACTACAGCAGAACCCAAAAAGAGGTGAGCTGGCCTGGCCTCAGCCCCCGCCCCCGCCCCCTGCCCAAGCCTCAGTTTCTCCATCTACTAATGAGAAATGCCTTGATAGCCCATACAAGACCTTTGTGCACAGGAGGAAAAGGCATCCTTTCCCCAAGCAGATGCTGCCCCTCACGAGAGCACACACACGGGTTGCAGAGCAGAGGCCAGGCTCCAGCCCTCCCGAGGGCACCCTTGGACAACAGCCGAGGAGCCCCAGGGATGCTTGCCTGGGACTAAACCCGGAACTACAGTCTTGCTTCCCCCAGCCTGGTCCTTTGCCACAGTGGGGGACTTCCCAGCCTCTGACCTCCAACCCACAGCCTGACCTTCACTCAGGCACCCTACCAGCCCCAGACCCACCCATACGACCCCTGACCCTCAGACCATGACTTTTCTGTCCACAGGCTTCTTCTTTCTCAGTTCCGCTGTCTTTTAGGGGTGGGGACCAGGGCTGGGGGAAGGAGGGCGGGGTGTAGGGTAGGGGAAAGGTTTTATCCAACACCACATCCTGTTTATGCCCATTCTAGGACAACTGTTGCAGAGGACTCCTCCCCCTCCTTCCTTCCCCTTATCTACAGGACCTCCCAGCCTTTGCAGTCACCTAGACTGGGGTTTGACTGCTGCCTTGCTGTGTGACCCCAGCTAAGTAACTTTACACCTCTGATTCAGGATTACTGTGAAGATAAAATAACTTCACATGTCTCCAGGCATGGTGGACATGTTCAATACACAGTAGGTATCTCCCCTCCCCCAGGAAGCCTTCCTGGATTTCCCCCCAACTAGAATATTAAAACTCTAGAGCCAAAAAGGGGAGTTGCTGGTCAAACTACCACCTATTGTGTTGATGGAGAAATGGAGAAGAGAGAGAGGAGACAGACACCACAGCAGCGGGATAATGGTGATTTTTTTTTCCTTGAAGTTGTTTGGCCTCATAGGCTTTATAATGGGACCTACAACAACGGTGTTCGTCTTGTCAAACCAGTACCCCCTTTTTATGAAGAGCATTTTGTATTACTTCCTGTCTCATCCTGAGATGAAATTCCTAAATAATGTACCCTACTTATACACATAAATTTTTTGAAAAATCAATATAATGTTCTAAGTGCCATATAAAGGAGAAATGAAAAAGAAGTAGTTTATAGGAAAGCCCCATGTATTTCAGTGAGAAAATACAAGCAAACAAGAGCATTGTTGCAGATTCCAGGCTCATAACAGCTTCTTCCCTCCGTGGTGGACAACAAGCCTTTGTTGACCCCTCTTCTCCGCACTGGATCCCACCATGACCTAGTCAAGGGCGTCGCTGCAGCTGTTCCCCCTCTCCCTACGTCAGCCACATTCCTATCTCCACTGGATCTTTTCCTCATATAGGCAGTGTTATTTCTTCCACCTTAAAAACTAAAAACCGCCCTGTCTGGTGTAGCTCAGTGAATTGAGCGCAGGCCTGTGAACCACAGGATCGCGGTTCAATTCCCAGTCAGGTCACATGCCTGGGTTGCAGGCCAGTTCCCCGCAGGGAACTCACGAGAGGCAACCATACATTGATATTTCTCTCCTTCCCTTCCCCTCTAAAGATAAGTAAATACAATTTAAAAAAAAAACTAAAAACCCTATCTCCTGCGCAGCCACTGCCCATTCATTTCCTTCCCTTTTCAGCAAAGCTTCTCAAAAACATCGTTTACACTGCCTACCTCCAATTTGCCCTCCCAATTTCCTTCTCCTCTGCCCAGCAGACTCTCACTCCCGTCCCTCCCCACCAACAGGGCCACCAGTGTGACCTGTATGGTGCTAGGCCTGATGGCCAATTCTAATTCTCCACCTGACACCATCCATTGCTCCCTGCACTCTGAAACATTTTTCACTTTGCTTTCGGGACACCACCCTCACCAGGTTTTCCTCTGACTCCTCTAGCTGCTCCTCATTTTGACAGTGGGGTCCCAGGTCTCAGTCCTTGGTCCTCTCCTCTTTTCCATCTACCTTCCTCTATTTCTGATCCCATCAGTCTCTTGCCATTCATAAGAGCTACCTTGTTTGTCCACTGGGCATCTCCCTGAACGCTAGACTCACATCCAGTGGCCAACGCGACATCTCCACCTGAATGCCCTGGAGCCATCCTTCACCCTGCTCTTTCCTTTGACAACATACATCAGCTCAGACTTTGTAAAGGGAACCAGAACCTGCCCACTTCTCCCCCACTATAGCCCACACCCTAGTCCTGACACCTTCATGTCCTTCCTGAACACTTCAAGGAGAGAGAAGTCCCCTCCTTTCTCTCTCTCTCCTCCACACTGTTTCCTTGCTCCCCTCTCCCCACACTCTATTCTTCATGGGAGTACCAGAGAGACCCTAGTAAAACCCAAGTCAGTTGACATATCTCCTCTCAAAACCCTCCCACGGCTAATCCTATTATTGGGGTAAAAGCAAACGTCCTTACAGTGGTCTTTAGAATTAAATTATACAGCCCTGGCTGGTGTGCTCAGTGGATTGAGTGCCAGCTCACAAACCAAGGGGTCACTGGTTTGATTCCCAGTCAGGGCACATGTCTGGGGTGTGGGCCAGGTCCCCACTGGGGGTGCATGAGAGGCAACCACACATTAGTGTTTCCCTTTCTTCCTCCCTTCCCCTCTAAAAATAACCTTTTAAAAAATTATCTGCCTTTACCACTCCTCCACTACCTCTTGGACCCTGTCTTTCACCTCTTTGCTCACTTCAGTTGCATTAGCCTTTGTGTTTCTGTGAATGATCCTGCCCCTGGGCCTTTGCACTTGCCATTCCCTCTTTCAGGAACCCTCTTTCCCTCATGGTTCACCCCTTCATTCCTTCAGATTTCTGTTCAAATCCCACCTGGTGAAAGCTCTTTTGCTAAAATAGTACTGACCCCATTTCTCCATCCCCTCAGCTTGTTTCATTTTTCTCCACAGTACTTATCACCATGTTAGATCATGTTTATTGTTTGTGCCCCTCCCCAGGAATGTGGGCTTCATGAAGACAGATAAGCTTTGTCTGCATTCTTCATTGATGAAATTCCAGTAACTTGAGCAGTGCATGCACATACAAGGAGGGGGACACCCCAAAACACAGAATTTATTAAAAATTTTGTATTCTTACATGTTTAAACTTCAGTCACGCTCCAAGTACTCTCCATTTGATGTAATACACCTATTGAGATGGTTTTTTCTACTGCTCAAAAGTTTTTGAACTTGTCGATTTTGATGCCTTTTAGTACTTCTGCCATTTTTGTTTCACCCCTTCCACTTCGGCAAAACGTTTCCCTGTGAGGACTTTTTTCATCCAGGGAAACAAAAAACGTCACTTGGGGTGAGACTGGGTGAATAGGGAGGGTGGGGCAAGGAGGTCATGCTGTTTCTCGTCAAAAACTCATTTCTCGTAAAAACTCAGTGCATTGAGCGTGGGCCTGCAAACCAGAAGATCGCGGTTCGATTCCCAGTCA
This sequence comes from Sturnira hondurensis, assembly GCF_014824575.4. Classification (NCBI taxonomy): domain Eukaryota; kingdom Metazoa; phylum Chordata; class Mammalia; order Chiroptera; family Phyllostomidae; genus Sturnira; species Sturnira hondurensis. The sequence continues at coordinate 718,388 of NW_028078422.1, read as the reverse complement.
GGGCACATGCCTGGGTTGCAGGCCAGGTCCTGGCAGGGGCCAGTTCCCAGCAGGGGATGCATGAGAAGCAACCATACATTGATGTTTCTCTTCCTCTCTTCTTCCCTTCCCCTCTAAAGACAAATAAATGAAAATAAAAATAAAAATAAAAATAAAAATAAAACCTCAGTGCAGTGTTGGCAGGTGCGCTTATAAATCACCATCATGAAATGAGAAAATGCGTTGAAGAGCCTTCAAAAAAAAAAGCTCCCAGAGGCCAAACACTGCCTCTCACAACAATACAGTTGGTACACTGGTGCATATGGGTTCCTAGAACACTCACCTAGCAGGGGAAGCCTGTTCTACAAAGGGCCTGCGCACTAGAAAATTCCAGCAGGTTTTTGGGTCTCCCTTGTATTAGGTACATAAGAAAAACTGTTAAATGAGTAAATAAAGCAGCATCCATGGAGCACAATCACTCTATATGATGTGAAAGTTTTTGCCTCAATGTAGGGGCTAGTAGACGGAGTTTGTGCCATCCCCCACCCTGGCTTGAAATGGCCTTTCCACACAGCATCCATGATGCCACACTTTCCTCGTTTCCCTCCTCTCTGCTGCTCCTTCTCAAGAAATCGTTGTCCATTTCTTTGCTCAAATCTTCCATGTTCCCTTTTTTCTCAGTGTCCCTGTCTCCATTCATATCCCTCATACCCTCCCCAGGCTAGGTCACTAATTCCCACAGCTTCAATTACCATCTTTGATGATCCTCAGATCTTGGTTTCCAGCCCAATTTCTCTCTTAAGCTCCGGACACAGGGGCTGCGCAGACTCCTGGACCCTGCTGCTGGGTGGCCCACACTGGGCTCAGAATCTTCAAAACCTGTATCTTTCCTGGGTCTCCTTCTCAGAAATACCCCCCAATCTCCCTATCTCCCAGCCAGAGGGCCTTACATTAGATATCCCCCTCTTGCCGTCTGCAGCCAGCCAGCCCCAGAAAGGGCCAGCTAGTTCAGCATCCTGGGCTTTTCTCCCACCCGTACTTCCTCCCCTTCCCACGGTTCCACTCTGGTGCAAACGCCCCTTTCCCATCTTTGATGATTCCTTTTACTCACGGCCCCCCTTTCTCTTCCCTCTAATACATAAGCCAGAGACATCTTCCAAACCCCCAACTCACCGTGACTCTTCCCAGCTCGAAGCCTTTCCACGGCTCCGTAAGTGCCCAAGAGACAAGTCCAAACTCCCTCAAGTGGCCAAACATCTGGCTGCAGCTCATGTCCCACCACTCTGTCTTGAACTCTACACCTCCACTGCATTTACTGAGTTCTTCTAACAAGCCACGTCTCAGTCATCTGAGGGCCTTCTGAGCGAATACCCCGATTCTAAGTTCACCCCGAGCCAGGGAAGTTCGTGAATGAACCAACAGATAACAACAGCAGGAGCAAAAAATCCCATTTATTGATGGTTTCCTTTGTGCCCAGCGCTTTCCATGCATCGTCTCTTTCAATCCTATTCCATTTGAGAGAGTAAGCTACAGGCTCAGATGGGGGTGTGCTGAGAAAGCAGAGACTCCAAAAGCCTGAGCGCCAACCTGGACAGTCTAGTGCACCGACGGGCCAGGGCTTTAGGCGGGGCTCATCAAGAGGTGGGCAGCTGGCTTTGAACGCCAGAATGAAGAATTGTGACTTAGCGCGAGGCCGTTGAGCTATGTGCGCACGAGACTGCCCCCTGCGGGCCAGGAGGCCCAATGCTGGACTCCGCCGGGCCCGTTGCCCGTAGCAACGTTGCGCGCGCCCCGCCCCTTTCCCTCCTGACCGACAGCCCCGGGATCGACCAATCCCACGGAGCAAGGGGCGGACCTCCTGGCCCTTATCCAGCCCCCGTCGCTCTCCTCGCCTCCTGGACCCGGCCTTCCTCTGCGCTCACTGCCCGCCCTTCCCGCTGCCCTCGCCGCCCGTTGGTGGTGTGCGATTCGTCACTGCGGTGTCTGCTAATGCTGGCGCGCGGCAGCTCCGCCGGGGCGGGGCCAGGGGCGGTGACGCACGGCGCGGTGACGCAGCGCGACGGCGGCAGTGGCGGCGGCGGTGGTCGGTGAGGGAGGAGGGAGGGGAGCTCGCGGGCTGGAGAGGGGGCGACGGCTGTGGCGGTGGCCTGAGGAGGCCCGAGCGGAGGCGGCGGCGGCCGAGGCGGTGAGTCGCGGGCAGAGTTGGGCGGTTCCGGGGCAGCGGCGGGTCTGGGCGCTCGGGGCTCACCTAAGGGCGCCCCAGGCCGCGCGGGCGGCCCCGCCCCCTCAGGGACCCCGAGCCACGGGCGGCGGCGGGCTCGGAGCGCGGGCCTGAAGGGTCCCGACCCTTGAGAGGAGCCCCTATTCCGGTCCTCCGGATAGCTTTCACAGTCCACTTCAGAAGCGTCCTTTCCAGATCCCCCTCACACCCTCGGGATCGACCCCGCCGTCTACCTCAGACACCTCCTTGGAGGGCGGTCCCCGGCGACCTCAGAGACCCCCTGAAGGCCCCAGGCCATCCCTCCTCCAACAGACCCAGGTCTTCTCAGGAGCCCACCCCTTCCATTCCCACAGGCTTATCCAGAGATTGTCCCATGTCTTGGAAATTCACCTCAGAGAACCGTGCCCAAAATCCCCATCTTCCTTCTCTTTACAGAAATATTCCCCTGTCCACTTCTCGGGTATTCCAGCAATATGTGTCAGGTGTCTTCTCCCTCTGAAACCCTGAAAACCTCCTTCACGGTTTTCCTCAAATCCCTTCCAGACCCGGACATTCCCGAAATCTTCCCCAGGGGTTGATTTTGAGACTGGGCACAGCCCCCCAGTCTCCCACAGACTTCCCTCTCACTTTCACCCATATACCAAAAATCACCCTGGAGATTTTTCCACTCAGAGCCCCACATCTCAAAACCTCTGACCCCAAATCCTTCAGAAAGCCTCTGATGTGCCCTGAAACCTTCCTTAGAGACTCCATGAAATGTATGGTGGACTAACTACTCTTCCACATTCTAAAAGCTCCTTCCAAAACTCCCAAATCTTTCCTAGTAACCCACACCTAATGTCCCAAGAATTGCTTCTGAATTGAAAAGATTTATGGTTTTTCTCTATAACTTCCCCCACCCCTTCTAAACCTACTTTTAACTGAATTTTCTAACATCCTCCTCACGACCACTGTAAACCCTGAGACCCTTTTCAGGACCTCTCTGAGGTGCAGTTTTTCAAAATCTCACGTCTTCTCAGAGACCCCAGCAATCTCCTTGAGCTCTCCTAAGGTGTGCCCTTGAAATCCCTCCCAGAGGCCCTTCAAACCACCACCACCATACTCACACACACACACACACACACACACATACACACACACTCTGCGGAGCCCCTTGAGAGACCTCTTGCCTTACTGAGAGACTTTTCCTCCCTGGGCTCTCCCTCACAGGTTCACTCAAATCCTCTAGAACCCTCTGTAGAAAACCCCCACTGCCAATCTTCCCTCAAAAGAACTCTGAGCTCCTGCTCTTAGAAAGTCCCAGAATTCTTTCTGAAAAGCCCTCTACCCTGACATTCCCACATTCCCCTCAGAAGACCAACCTTCCCCGTATATCCTTTTGAGGATTTTCCTCAGAGGTTTCTCCTCATCTGAGCTCTCTAAGGAGTTGTTTCTAAAAAAGACCTCTGTCATCCTGCCCTAGTGCATCTAAGATCTCTCTCAGTAGACCATACCTCCCAGAGACCCTTCAGAGAATTTTCTCCAATATTGCCCTGCATTAACAACCCAGCCCCCAGCACTTAATGAGATTTCCTCAGAACTCTCCCTCAGATTCCTCCTCTTACATCCCCAAAAAAACTTTATTGAAAGGGGACATGGGGCCTCTTTTTAATTTTTTTTATTTATTTATTTTTAGAGAGAGGGGAAGGGAGGGAGAGAGGGGAAAAAACATCAGTTGGTTGCTGTCAAATGCCCCCAACTGGGGACCTGGCCCACAACCCAGGCATATGCCCTGGCAGCAACTTTTCGGTTCACAGGTCAGCACTCAACCCACTGGGCCATACCAGTCAGGGCTAGAGCCTGTTGAGAGGGTTGTCTGAAGGATGTTGGGGGCCCATGACAGGATAATGGGGGAAAGAGGCTCAGATATGCAAAGGATCTCTAAATTGACTCCAGAGGAAAAAGAATGGAGGAGATGAGAGGGCATAAACAGGGGTTCTAAAAGGGGTAAAGCTGATAAGGTCCTGAATAAAAAGTTTCTCAGGAGACACTCTCACCACTTGAAATCCCAAACCTCAGAGGCCTTTCTTTCAGACCATTTTTCTCAGGTTCTATCATCATAGACCTCCTCCTGCCTCCAGAGATACCCTTAACACCTCCTTAGAGACTACTTGAGGACTCCCCCCACCCCCATTTTTCTGTCAGAAGCCTTCACCTTCCTTTTCCCCTATAGTAGAGGGTCTCGTGTGGTCCCTTGACTAGCATCATCTGCATCACCTGGGAACTTACTAGAAATGCAGATTCTTGGATCCTACCCCAAATCTACTGAGTCAGAAAACCTAGGTATCAGGGCCAGTAGAATGTTTTTAGGAACCCTCCTGGTGATTCTGGTGTATGCTCAAGTTTGAGAACCACTTTCTTATAGGAAGATTTCCTTTTTCCCGCAGAAAGCCCCCAGAAGATGCCTCAGGGTATAAATCTGTTCCCTACTCTCATTTTCCTGGGAGTACCCTTTGTGAGGTACCCATCCTCCAGAAAGAGCCCTTACTCTCCTCCTAACTTCGCCACAAAGTTATCACACCTGAGCATTATTTCAGATTCTACTTCTAAATGATTCCTTTTCAGATCTGCCTTAGCACTCTCTCCTTCTGGCTTCCCCTCCACACCATCCTCCAGTCTGCAGTGCTTCTGCTTCACATTGCTTCCTCCTTGATTACACATGTACATCTCTTCTCATCTACTCCTCATCTGTCCTTCTCCACATAGGCACCCTCCCCTTAAGGCACCTGCAAGTCTTCATTCTCTGTCTTACTGCCCAGAGCCCTTCATTGTGCTTCTTAGAGCACCACTCAGCTTCTTCCTTGTAGTTTTTCATGTACTTGCCCACTTACCCACCCTCCCTAAGCTGGGAGTTTGGAAAATACTCTGGATATGTCTTATACCTCTCTGAATCCCACAAGGTGGGATCATCTCTCTGTAAGTTATTGGGAATCATTGGCTCATTGGCAGTTCTTCTTGTGTTTGGCTGGAAATCTCCAGGTTTCTCAGATCTCACTCCCCATTCAGGTTCAACATACCTTCCCACACCTTGTTCCCATCTCCCTCTCTTCTCTCTACCCAGCCCTTTTTGCCTCTTCTCCAAGGAGATGCTGTCTGCCTCAGCTGCTCCTGTCTGTGGGGCTTTTCTTTGTATTTCCTCCTGATTCGAAGCTACCCCAAGTCCTATTCCTGGTGACTTGCCTCATCCCATCCTGCTTGGCTTCTCAGCCCTCCACAGGACTCTCAGCTTTCTTTAAGGGATTCTGTTTCTTTCTGGGGTCAAGAAGAGGAAACATCACGGTGTAAATACTGGGGCCTGCCTTCAGGGAGCTCTCAGTACAGTAAAGAGGTTGGGCAGGTACACAGCGCAGAACATGAGGCACAAATTTTATGGTGTGGAAATTCAACAATAGAGAAGGAGCACTTTATACTTCATAGAAACGAGGTGTTTGGGCTGGATGGTATTCTACAGGAGTTTGGACAATGCTGAGTAGCCTTCGAGGCAGAGGAAACAGCTTATGCAATGGGTTGAAGACAAGAAGGTATCTTCATCTTTTCACCCATGACATCTCTTCTCTTCTCCTAAAGAATAGAGATAAAGGAAAAGAGATCTTCCATCTGCATTGTATTTGCTAGCTGCACTTTAATGAGCCAAAAAGTAATAATAATGACTACTGTTCATTGAATTATTATTATTTGCCAGTCACTGTTTAAGTGTTTTACATGTATTAGCTCATATTCACAGGACCTATAAGGTAGGTAAACTACAATTATCCTCATTTTGAAAAGGATGAAATTGAGAACAGGTAGCCCAAATAGAAGCTCTCTGGTCCCTGTCTGTCCCAAGATGATAGTGTCTGAAGTCAGAGTTAGATTTTCTGTTCTGATAGAGTTGGGAGCAATGGGGCATTGTAATATAGTACTTAAGTGTGCAGACTTTGGAGCCAGACAGGATTTGCATCCCGCATGTCACCAGTTTTGTGACCTAGGACAAATTACTTAACTTCACTGGCCGTCATTTTTTAGTTAAAAAAATGAAAATAATAATAGTAATATCCTACTTCATAGAATAATTCTAAGGATTAAATAAATTAATACATATAAAGTACTTAAAACAATGCCCTGCACATAAGTTCTAAGTGTTAGCAAAAAAGAAAAAGTTCCTATCAGCAAGGATTCTAAACACAGAAATGGTAGAACCTTAGCTCAAACTAGTTTAATCAAAAAAGAGAATTAGCCCTGGCTGGTGTGGCTCAGTGGGTTGAATGCTTGCCTGGGAACTGAAAGGTTGCTGGTTCAATTCTTGGTCAGGGCACGTGCCTGGGTTGCAGGCAGGTCCCCATTTGGGGATGTGCGCAAGGCAACCGATCAGTGTTTCTCTTTTGCACTTAGAGATGTTTCTCTCCCTCTCTGTCTCCCCCTCCCTCCCTCCCTCTCTTCTCTCTAAATAAATAAAATCTTTAAAAAGAGAGAGAGTATTAATTGATTCATGTTACTGAAAAGTCCAGAGCTAGAATGGCTTCAGAACTAGCTGCATCCAGTTTAAACAATGCAGTGATCTCTCCCTGTTTCTCCACTGACTTAGCTTCATCCTCTGTGGGTTTCTGCTTTGTGGCAAAAAAGACGGCCCTCAACAACCCCAGGCTCAAGTCCTACCTCTTAGCAGGCTCGGTGGAAAGGAGAATCTTTCCTGAGAGTCCCAGTTTGAAAAGTTTTTTTCCCTGAAAAAATGTGAGATGATTACGGAGATCCTTAGTGACATGTTTTAGGCTCTTTACCCTGGAAGTATCTCTCTTGCTGAGCTAGATAAAATTGATGACCTTTCTGAGCATTGATGATAGTCTTTCTCCTTATTGTTCGCCTAGCTCTGATCTATGATTGTTTTGATTTAGAGAGAGTATATGGCTGGTCTGACCCATTCAGACTTTCCTTTGGGATCTCACTGGGAAAGATAGAAGTGAGATGACTGGCTTGATTGGGTGGTAGCCTCAAGGGAGAGGAATCCAGCAGTACTGGTGTTCAGTTTCCTACAATCAGCTTTGGGTTTCCAGGGCCCAGAACTTTGGAATATAGTTAAGTAATGAGTAGAGTTGTTTTGTTTTGGTGTAAATTTGTTGAATAGAGTCTGGTTGAGGGCAAGTCACAGAACAGCAGTATACAGAGTGTGCAAATCTCAAATGTCTCTAGCAATTAAACTACTTGCAGAGATACTTTTCTAGATAATGGAGATACCACAGTATATGAAAAAGTCAAGGTCTTGGATCTCATGAATCTTATATTCTGATGAGGGAGAGAATATATAAGCAGATACAATTAGATAGCTATATATGTGCTGTGAAGGAATTAAAACCGTAATGTGAAAGAGAGGGTGAGGATGGCCACTGTACACAGATAGTCAGAGTTGGCCTCTTTAAGGAGTGACAGTTGAGCCTGGTTACCTGAAAGATGAGAAGGCCTCAGTTGTGGACGATCTGGTAGTGAGGCACCCTAACCCTAGCATTGTTACGTGTGGGGAAAGGACTGCTGCAAGGTGGGGAAATTTTTCACAGATATTTATTGAGAATCTGTTAAGTTCTAGGTGCTAATGCTAAGAGTTGAAAATGTAGCAGTGAACAATACAGCCACAGTACTCACTTCCCTCATGGGTCTTATAGTCAAGGAATTTCTGGAGGACATGTGGCCTTTGAAGACCTTTTGATGATGGTACCAGACCAAAGACTCCTTCATACTGGGGAGATGAATAAGTGTGGGGCACACATATACCTAGATCTGATTGATAAGAAGGAACCAGCCACGTGATGATCTGGGGAAGAGCATTTCCGGTGGAGGGGTCAGCAAGTGCAAAGCTCTAAAATGTGTTCAAGGAATAGCAAGGAGGCCAGTGTGGCTAGAGTAGAAGTAAGGCAAGAGGAGCAGAAGGGTTAAGAGAGGTTGACAGAGGCTACATGAGAGGATTGGAAAACTATTGGAGGATTTTTAAAGCAAGACAGCGACATAATCTGATTTTTTTTTTTTTTTAGAAAGTTCACTGGTTTCTGCAAAGAAAAGGAACAAAAATGGAAGCAAGAGACAGGTTAGGGGGGACTACATTTATCCAGATGAGAAAGGATAGTGATGAGTATAGTGTTGGTGGTAAAAATGAAGAGAAGCTGATACATTTTGGGTATAGAGAAATCAGAACTTGATGATAGCAGTAAAGAAAGAGGAATCCAGAATGATGATAACTCTTTGAGAATATTTATGCTTCGCAACTCTATGAGAATAGGTATTATTGTTAAATACATTTTATATATGAGGGAACAGGTACAGCAAGGTGAAATCATTTGCCCAAATTAAGGGCGGTAATAAGTGGTAGGGTTATATTTCCAACCCAGGCAGTCTGGTCTCAGAGCCACTTAAGTTTTGGGAAAGAGAAGAGGAGGGCATGTTTAACCAACATTAAGACTGAAAGAGTTGTTAGCCCTGGCTGCTGTGGCTCAGTGGATTGAGTGTTCTGCAAACCAAAGCATTAATGGTTCGATTCCCAATTTAGGGTACATGCCTAGGTTGCGGGCCAGGTCCCCAGTACGGGGCATGTGAGAAGGAAGCACACATTGATGTGTCTTGCCCTCTCTCCCTCCCTTCTACTCTCTAAAAATAAATAATTAAAATCTTTTTTTTTTAATTTATAAAAAAGAATTATCAAGATGAGATGATTAGCCCTGGCTGGTATAGCTCAGTGGATTGAGCACATTCTTGGGTTAGGTAATAGCATACATGTTTTTTGTATATATTTCAGGAGTTTCTGAAAATACGGGTTGGTTTTTACACAAGAGAAGTTGGACTGCCTTGACTTCTGACATTCAAGTGTTCTTTGGTCAGGATAGTGAGTTATCCTTAGGTAACTAGTCTATTACCTTGTTCATGAAGTGTGAGTTACACAAAGGCCTAGGTGGGTGCTGTAGAAGGTCTAGGAATGGGCAGGGAGGCTAATAGGAATTCCTCTTTTATCCAGAGATATTGGTGTTAAAAGGATGTACCCCTTCAACCCAACTTTCTATAGCATTATTCTCAGGAACAATCAAGAATTCCAAAGCCATACTGCCTGGCCTTGAAAATCTCAGCTTAGATGTGTGCAGCCTTGGATAAGTGACTTGGCCTTCTACAAGCCAGTTTTTCCATGTGTAAAATGTGGATATTATATACATATACATATGCGTATATATATATAAGGTAGATATAGAATATATAGTTTTAGATCAAATGAGCTCACTAAAAGCTATTAGCATAGGGTCTGGGACCTGATACTTAATGTATAATAATATTGAAGACATGCTAAGCATCACGCTAGGCATTTTTCTATACATTTTTTCATTTCATTCTTACAAGATTCACTAAGGAAGAAACTGAGTTATTTACCCTCTGGATCAACACAGCAAGTATCAGCAGGAGAGCCCCGATCTCAGGTCTGGCCGACTCCATGGTGCTGCTCTGAATGTGGAGAGTGGACTTCCAAAGGTGCCTCCTGTCTGTGGGGCACTTCTTACTCTTCCAGGCCAAGGAAGGAGCCTAGTGGGCACTTTTCCTGGAACCTTTTAGGCAATTTTTGGCTTCATTTCCTACCCTGCAGGATTGGTAGATGCTTCCCAAGAAGGTTACTTGGTTTCTCAGAGACCAAATATGCCAGCAGTATTGTTGGGCTTTTTGAGACACTCCGCTATAGGGGTTCCACTCTCATGTCCTCAGATGCAGGGAGTCATTTTTGGTGACTTGGAGACAGAGAGACCAGAGCAGTGGTGAATTGTCTTATATGGGAGGAATCAAGGCTTTTTCAACCTTAAGTGATAGAAACCCAACTCAGATGGGCCAAAAAGAAGTTTATTGGTCCATGTAACTGAAACATTTTCAGGCTGGGGAGGGGCTTCATGCTTGCTGTTTCCAGGTCTTCAAGTGTGAATAGGTCTCCATTTTTTTCACCTAATTTGTTGATTCTGCCTTCATCCCTGCTAGCTTCATTCTAAGGCAGGCTGTCACTGAGAGGTAGCAGAGGTGGCAATCAGTAACATTAGGAGATGTGTAATCTGAGCAGCCCTAACCAAGAACTTATTTCCCCCAGTAGTTCCAGCAAAAGTTGAGGGAGGACTTTCCTTGTCTCTGCTTTACTCTGTGTCTCCTCCTAGATTCAAGAAAGGCAGTTAATTCTCCAAAGGAAACTTAAGGGATTGGTACTAGGAGGTAAGAATGGATATTTGGCAGTCAGATCCACCAAAATCTACCACAGGAAGATGCTACCACAGTAAGATGCCTCAGAATAGTCAGTGTGATGCCTCTTCACCAGCCCATCTCACCAGCCAGGTCTTCCTTTCTCACTGTAACTGGCTCTTTGATGGAAGAAGGCCGTTTGGTCCTTTCCATTTATCATCCAGACTAGCATCTTTCTGTCCAGAGCATAGGGACCAGCATCTTTCTAAACAACCAGCATCTTTCTCTCCAGAGCATAGGGACCCTTCCTTTAGGGCTGATTTTTATTTCTTCTAATAGTACAGTCTTAAAACTGACTGGTAACCTAAAGCCCCAGTATTTGCTAAGGACTATCTGACCTGTCCCTAGGCACTAGATCCTTTTTTCAGTAATGTTTCCTGAACAGTAAGGGTGACTTGAAAGTGTGAACCAGAGAGGCCTGAGGGAGGGATAATTATCGTACTTCCTGTCTTTTCCCAGTATATGTCTATATGGTTAAAGGACCACAGGCTACAGGCTTTGTTTGTTCTGTATAGTGGCTATTTTAATGTGAATTAATTTCTAACATTTAAAAATAGGGGATTTTAAAAAAAATAAAAATAGGGGAATCCTATTTAAAATTCCAGATTTCTGTCTCCTCTTTAAGAAAAAAAATCTTAAAACCTAACAGCACCAGACCCACATTCCCACGTGGCAGCAGTTGATTAGAGCTAAATTGTGACTTCTCCCTTTAGACAGGGTATGTGGTTTCTAGCTCATCGTAATTTTCACCAGCCTGCTATTTAAAACTTGGCCTTGTAAAGCATGTTTGAGACCCTGCTCTGTCCCAAGACTTTCTGCTAGCATTTGACTTGGGGAAACAAGCTGGGTTAATGTTTAGTCAACAATTTATTTGGGGGAGACAGTGATGTTGCTTAGGGAAAGTAACAACTTAATAAAAAGAGTTTATGGAAAAGAGTGTGCACAACTTTGGTCTGTTTGTGGGTTTGGTCATCCTTTGCAGTAAACGCTGTTGGCATATCAGACCTCCCGTCACAGATGTTCCCTCCAAAATAGTAACATGTCCTTCTATCTTACTAGTTGCCACCCAGTGAAGGAATCCTTCCCACTCCCAAGGGATGTTCTTTCAGCCTCCACTTGACCACTTCCAGCAGCCAGAGAGCTTATTACTTCCTCACATGGCAGCCAGTTTCATTCTTGGACAGACACATTATTTTAAAATTTTTCCTTATGTTGAGGCTGCTGTTGTATCCTTGGGACTAAAAGCCACAAAATGCTGGGACTGGGAAGGGAAACAGATATTTTTTCACTTCTTGTGAGCTACCACTTACCCATCCTGCATCCAGGGGAAACACTGATAATCACTCATACTACTCTTTCTCACTGAGCCAGAAAGTGGAATGTACCTTTAAACATTTTTTAATTTCTTTAAAATTTATAGAAGATGTGTTCACTTACAACTGTGAAGTAGTAAAAAAATATGTAAAGAGTATTAGTAATTGCTCCTTCTCTCCAAGGTAGTCAGTGTGAATAGCCTTAGGGTATATCCTTTGTACATTTCACTATACACACATACACATTTGTGTAAATATATTCAGATATAAGATATATTATGGTTTTCGTGCATGACTTTTTTTTCTTTTTACAATTATGACATCACATTGTACATATTACTGTGCAGCTTATGGACATCCTCCAGGTCAGTGAAGATCAAATACTATATTAGAGATTAAGATGTTTTTTAAAAATTCTGACAGGATCAAGCATGTTTTTAATAGCTAAATAATAGCCCATTCTTTGAGAGGTGCCCCTGTTTATTAATTATTCACCATTGCTTCATGTCTTCAGGATCCTTCTAACCACAGTACTCCAGGCTGCCACTGCCAGTCAGTTGGAATTAGCCTGAGAAATAAAACCTGTTTTTCGTGTGCAATCCAATCTAGCTACTTACCTCACACATTCTAGAGAAGAGAAGCAGGCGGGCTCAAAGATTAAAGTGAATCCATGGCTGGGGCAAACTAAACTGAATTTTCTTGACTTTCAACATTTCCTATGTCCCATGATGCCTCTCACATAGAGCTGTTCGTCCAGGTTCTTCTCTGGAGTAACTAAATAAATCTAATTCCTTTTCTGTGTGATACTCCTTCAGATAGTCAAAGTCAGCTATGCAGTTGCTCCTGAGTCTTCTCTTCCCCAGAAGAAATTTCTTCAGTGCCTTCAAATTTTTCTCTTAGGATTTTCAAATCCCTTTGCCATCCTGTGGTCCACTTTTTTGTCTTCTCCCCCAGGACTGTAGAAATCCCAAGTGTGATTTTCATGCTCACCTTTTTTATTCATTCATTCGTGAACACATATAATGGCACCTTCTGTGTGCCTGTCATTATTCTAGACACTGAGCAGCAACAGTATAGCTTGTATTTTGGTGGGAAGAGAAAAACAACAAACAGAAATAAGTGATATTTGAGGGTGTTGAACTAGATAGAAATGGAATACTGTTAACATAATAGAGTGACTAAGAGCGAGACTCCTTAGATTGGTCAGGGAAGATCTCTCCAAGGAATTGACATGGAGTTGAGACCTAAGTGACAAGTAGGAGCCAGCCATAGATAGGTCTGGGGCAAGAGGATTCCATTAAATAAGAAAGGACTAGGTACAAGATGAGGTTACAGAGGCCACAGGAGTGTTGCAGTGTCCTGTAGGACAAGAAAAGTTCAGGTTTAGTGTAGATTTTATTTAAGTACAATGGGAAGTCATTGAAGAATTTTAAGCCAGGGAGGCAGCATTTAATTTCCCTTTTAGGAAGATTTCTGGAAGGCCTGTTTAACTTGGAGCAAGGTTTCATTTTTCCTCTACATTCGCTTCCTAAGTCCAAAGGGACTGGTAGCCAAGCTGATTTACTCTGTTCAGGTGTCCCACAGGGGCTTAGTGAGGTTAGTCACAGCCATTGTCAGGTGTGCCTCACAGCCCTCCTCAGCAGGAGCATGGAATTTCGAGGAGATAGCAGTACCTCCCTAAGACCTGAGGTTCAATGGGTCTTTGTATGGAGTTCTCAATCCTCTTGGCAGCCAGAGGAGGATGGAGTTGAATGTGTTGTGGGGATGGAGCCAAGGGCACTGGTTGCAGGAAAGACAGACAGGAAATGTGATTGAAGACCTAGAGCTGGGACACTTAGAAAAAGGTTTTAGAGTAGTGTCCAGAAACCAGTCAACTGAAGAACAGGCCTGTTGTCTGCCCGGTTGACATAGCTTCTCTGTAGCTCCTGCAAGAGAAGAATTTGGACACTTTCTTGCTTGAGAGTTTTGACTTCTAATATGTCCCCCTTGTCCTCAGGTTGGCATTCTCTTGGCTCTTCCGTGTCTCTAGATTACAACCTTGGATCTCTGGAAGCCAAAGGGACTTCTCAACCCAGAAGACTTGGGTCAAGATTAGTCTTCAGAGGAATGAAGAAGAGGACTGGGAGAGATTTCACCTCAGAGTGTAGATTGATGGGATCTTAGACATTATAGCTGCACCTTTTCTAGAGTGGGTGAGCTACATTGGAGGAGGTGAGATCCCTCCAGCCTATTGGGGATCTCCAAAAAGGCCTCTGTCCACACGCTTACCCTTAGGCACCCAGACAATTACTCATCAGAGAGCTATCCACATACCTGAGATCTCTGCTGGGGTTACTACCTCATTACCCACCCATATTAGTTAGCTTTGTGAGTCTTAGCTTGAAATGGTATGAAAAGTCCATAGGGTCCTTTTAGCAGGCGATCAGTCACTTTGTTCAGCTCTCAGAGGAGGTAGTCAGAGACCACTAAGGTCAGGGCATGTGCTTGCGGTCATATGCCTGCTTAGTCAAGTAACCTGGGGCCAGGTTTCCATTAATTCAGATCCTTTTCCTGTAATGTATAGCCTCTCCTATTTCCCATTTCTGGAAAATCTTACCAATCTACTCTCTGCCTTAAATCCATATCCTTTGGCCCTGTGATAGCCAGGCGTGAGGGGCAGCATCCTTTCCTTTGTCTAGTGTAGGTCTCTCTCTGAATCTGAAGATTGGAGGGAGAATTGGTTTAGTATCTGTTGTTGGCTTCACCTTTCTCCCAGGAGCTCTGCAGAGGCCTCCTTACCCCCTCAGTACCAGGTCAGTTCTAGCCCTTTCATTCTATCTGACCCCCTTGCTTCCTTTTTCAGGAGCCTGGAGAGGCGTGGCTGGACCAAGACCTCCCCCGATGTGAGCAGGTTTCGTCCTCTGCCCACCACTTGTTGCTACCACGCCAGGGACCATCCTCAAGCCCTGGCCTTCAGGGAAGAGGTAACAGGAGCCCAGAGCCGAGACCATGTGACGGCGCTGGCCCTTGCCACCGCCGTCCCCCCCACCCTGGCCCCAGGCCTGGCACCATGATGTTCCGAGACCAGGTGGGCATCCTCGCTGGCTGGTTCAAGGGCTGGAATGAGTGTGAGCAGACAGTGGCCCTGTTGTCGCTTCTGAAGCGGGTCACCCGCACCCAGGCCCGCTTCCTGCAGCTCTGCCTAGAGCACTCCCTGGCGGACTGCAATGACATCCACCTGCTGGAGTCAGAGGCCAACAGTGCTGGTGAGTCTCCACCCCCAGAGGTGGGAGCAGGAGGGAGACCTGGAAGAAGAACACCTGTCAGATGGCTGAGGAGGCCTACCCAACAATGGTGCTAAGAAATGTGGGCTCTAGACTTGGGGAGTCCCTGAGGAACCATCCCTGACCTCCCAAGTTATCATGGGTCTCCTGGGGCTTTGTTGCCAGATATCCTCAGGCATGGAATGAGAGGTTCCTATGGGAGGGCAGTACAAACTGGAAACTACCCATAGCAAAGGAAGGCTCACGTAGGGTAGCTTCTCTGAGCAGCTCAAAGGAACAGACTAGTCATTACTTATGAAAAGAGGATTGAAGGTGAGCATTAATTCATTTCTTAAGCTCTAGGAAATTAGAACTAGGAAGGTATTTTAGAATTGTTTCAAATTTATAAGTCATCTTATACTGTCTTTAATACCTGAAAGATAAGTTGGATTTAAAGCATAAACAACTTCAAGAAAGTTTTTAATTTAGATATAGTTCATATCAGTTCCCTTAACACTCTGTAGAGAGGGGCTCTGTATCCCATGAGGTGTGCATTGGGGTGGATAAGCGAGATTTCTCTAGAACCTCTCCCTAGGGCCCTGGGGAGGAAAAGGAGTCAAGCCAGAGAACCATCTCAAGAGGCTCTATTGAAGCCATTCTGGCCTTCTGGGTCCCCACAGGCCTGGATGAAGAGCTGTTGTCCTTGGTGACAAGTAGGAGGTATGGAGGTCAGTAAAGAGATGGAGTCGTGTGCTCCTGAAAGCCAGCTGGAGAGAGGGACCCCATGTAAAGTATGTTTAGACCCTTCCCACTTTCTTTCCCACAATAGTAGTTCACACTGAGCCTTTGTAGCAAGCCAGGTACTGGCTTTACTTGTGTAGTAACTTTGAAAGCAGTGTTCTTTGGTGGCTGTAGAGTCGGACTGTCTAGGTTTAAGTCCCAGTTCTGTCACTCGCCATATGACCAAGTAACATAACCTTTCTGAGCCTTGGTTTTCTCATCTTTACACTCAAGATGATATTTGTGCTTACCTTCTAGGGTCATTGTGAGCTATGAGACTAGTGCCTGGCATGTAGTAAACACTCAGTAAATGTCACCTTGTTTTTATTGTCACGTTATAACTCATTTAGCCCTCACAACAACCCCATGAGGTAGATATTGTCATTATTCCCATTATATAGGTGAGGAAATCATCAAGGGCTGCTCGAATTGGGATTTGGGGAGCCACAGAGCTGCCTGGCTTCTCATCTCCCCAGGCCCACTTGCCTTAGAAATAGTCACCTTTATTTTACCCAATTTTTAGGTACAAGTCATAGGAGCTCTATGGTTATAAGAGAAGATGGTCCCTCGGGCCAGGAGTCACACCAGCTTAAGTCCCATTCTGGTGGACAGTGAGTAGCAATAACCCAGCTTGGCTGCAGCAGGCCCAGAATTCAGCCATTTGATACCCCATCCGCCCACTCCACCAGGGAGAACTTTCCTGTGCTCTAGCGGCAGAGCAAGAGTTCAGTTGTAATATGGTTCTGCCCCCAGTGTGGGGGTTCCTTTGGGGCAGGTTTTATACCACTTTGTCACATGTCCCCACCACCCCATCTTGAGCAGGCAGTTGGATGAGCACTGGGTGCTAATATTGGCTATATAGCAGATTCACCATAGTGAATACTACTGTTTATTAGAGCATTTTTAGTTTGGGGGTTTGTTTTCAAAATTCGTGGTAAAATCAAGCCATGTGAAAGGTGAAAAGTCAAGTCTCCCTTCCAGGCCTCCATGTTTCCCGTTTGTGTGTATTCTGTGAGACATTCTGTGCAAGGATGAGCACAGCAACATTCTACCTCCAGCTTTTTCATTGTTTTGATTATTTTTTTTCCTTAAGTGAGTTGCTCTTTTTTAAAATATTTTATTTATTTATTTTTAGAGAGGGGGGTAGGGAAGGAGAAAGAATGGGAGAGAAACATCAATATGTAGTTGCCTTTCATGTGTCCCCTACTGGGGACCTGCCCTGCAACCCAGGCATGTGCCCTGACTGGGAACTGAACTGGCGACCCTTTGCTTCACAGGCCCGCGCTCAGTCCACTGAGCTACACCAGCCAGGGCTGTTTTGATTATTTTAACACATAGAACACTATGCATATTAACCAGTTTGCTTTTTTCCCACTTAACAATATAATGAGGATCATTCTATATTTAACACAGGAATGTATACCTCATTGTTATTAATGGCAGCTTGGTAGTAAAAATAGGAAATGTTTATAGAGCCCTACCTGTGTATCAGACAGTGCATTACCTTATTCATTTATGCTCACAACAGCTCTGTGATGTAGGTCTTACTATTGCCTCATTTTGCAGATGAGGAGACTGAGGTCTGGAAAGGTTTAGTGGCTTGCCCAGAGTCATACTACTAGTCAGAGATGTAGCTGGAATTTGACTTTAGACCTCTACTGAACGCAATTACTCTTTGGTCTTACTCTTACAAACAGTGCTATTATAATGAGTACCCTTTAAGCATCTCTAGGATAAATTCCTAGAATTCTCTGGGACTTTGTGTTTGAAGTTATGTTCATTTACAGTATTTGTCGTTGCCCTCAAAGGACATGGTTCTTTATACAAAGAACCTACAGGAACAAGTATAAAGGACACATGGACAAAAACTAAGGGGGGTGGAAATGGAAGGGAGGTGGGGAACACTGGGGGGGTGGGCTAGGAAGGGAGTAAAAGACAGAAAACTATACTTGAACACTAATTAAATAAAAATATATATTAAAAAGTAAATAAATATAATGAAAGCAAAAAAATGATAAATCCAAGGATACAGTTTTCAAAAGGAAAAAAAAAAAAAGAACCTGAGGCCCATCCAAAACAGTTTGCATTGATATGTCAGAGGTAATGCCTTAGCTAGGAATGAGAATTGCTGTGGAATGACTGGACTAATGAATGAATATATGATCAAGATTTTATCCTCAGTCCCATGTCAGATGGTGAGAATGTAATAAGCTGATACTTAGGTGAATGGAGATGTAGGGAAAACTGAGAAAGAGAAAAGAAAGGGAGGGCCATGGTGTGTTCCAGAGTTAGCAGGAAGCCTAACAGGATTAGGGCAAAGCATGACTAGAGAGAAATTCAGTAGGGTCTTGAATGCCTCATTCCTAAAAGGTAAATTTTATAGGGCCTTGAATACCGCTTTCCTAAAAGATGTGGGGGCTCCAAGACTAAGGAGGTCTTTATCTCCTAACTCGCTGCCACCCTGCTTTATTTGTGAAAGAAGGAACTACTTCCTAAGCCTAGAGGCTTGCCTTGTAAAAAGAGCTGTGTGCATCCTTTGTTACTTCTCTGCTCATGGCCTTCCCACTCCCTTGCGTTTCCCAAACTTACATCATTGACAGAATCACCTGATGCGGGAGGAGGTGACTTCAAATTCAGATTCCTGGGCTCTTTACCCACACCCACTAAATTAGAATCCTGAGGGGACTAGTACTCAGGGTCTTTTGCTGACCAGGCAGTTTGAAAGATGAAGCCCTGCTGGGTGATTCATTTGTCGTGAACACCCAGGAGTTCCAGATCCAGCTCTTCCACTTACACCTCTTGAGACCTGGGCCGGCCACACCCCTCTTGGGCCTGAGGATCCCATCTGGACAGTGAAGAGGTTGTTGTAGATATTCTTCCAGTACCTTCTGGGCTCTGGAAGAATGTGCCAAAGAAGGCAGAGTTGCAGTTCTACATGTTACTTTGTTCGGGAGCCCAGCACATTCTTATAAAGCAGTGGTTCTTAATATTTTATGAGATGGGCCCCCAGAGAATCTGTCCCTCCTCCCCACCGAGATGCACACCTTCGCCACAAACTAAATCTTGACTTCAGTCCACCAGTTCCCCGATAAGAGCTGCCTATTACAGAGTCTAGGTTCTTCAGCTTCAGGTCCCTTCAGACCAGGAGGGCTGAACAATGAGGGAGGTCCTCTACTTTTCTCTGGGTTTATACTCCATGTCTTACTGCCTCCCCCCGAATCCTGCTACTTCCTCCAGTTCTCCCAGGGAGATCCTGGATTCAGGGTTGGGTTTAAATCAGAGCTGCCCACCCGCCCATCTCCTCAGGAAAGGTGAGGAATGCAGAAGGCTTGATTTAGGCAAGTGGGTTCTACCTCTGGCTCCATGTCAGAATCACCCAGGCTCTTTATCAAATGAGCCAGAGGCCTGGGTCTTCTCTCCAGAGATTCTGATGTTTTTTAAGCTCCCTAGTTGGCTTTCGCGTGCATCCAGTGAAGAACCCCTTGTCTTGACGCTGACGCTGATTCTGAGAGGACCTAGAAAGGTGACGAGGGTACTGTTCTGTGACCTGTGGGGCCAACCTCTTCCTCTCCAGCAACTGGACAGCCCCTCAGCACAGGCAGCCAGCCTTGGTTTCACAGAAGGAGAATCTGAACAGGCAGGGAGAGGCCCCAGGTAGTCCCTTGTTGTCTGTGTTCCTTCTCCCAGTGCTGTCTTCCTTTCAGTGCTGTTTGGAGTTACAACAGTGATCCTGTCTCTCTTTTTCCCTGATGCCAACTTGGACCAGAAGGGTGGGGCCAAGGAAGCTGAAATCTCCTTCCCTCCCTGGTATTATAGTTTCCTGGGTCACATTTCCTGCATTTCTTTCCTCCTCCTGTCCTCTGAATCTGAGTCCCCATATCCATCAGGTTTAAGCACCTCCCTCTCTGGCTCACTGAATCTGGGTGGGGAAACTGAGGTGGGGGGAGCGTTGCTGAGTGAGTCACGAGAGCTCAACTCTGATGACTCTACACTCCCCTTTCAAACTCCACTGACACAGTTCATCAAACAAAAATGTGAGCCCCTGGCCTGGCCCCCATATTTGTGTGAGCAGGAGTGAGGCAGAGAAGGGCATGTTTGGAGCCAAATCCCAGCCTCTCTAACTGGTGCCTAAGGCTGCCATAATTACTGCAGCAGCCCAGCACATAAAAATGGGTTTGTACTTATGGCAGTCTCCAAGATATATTTGGTTCCTGTGATTTGCCAGGACCCAGGGTCATGACCTACTTAGCTCTGGTCACCTGACCAGAAGGGCACTCGTATGCAGTCTCCCTCATCTTGCAGCTTGGTGAGGAGTTGGCATCATGACATTCCTCAGTCCCCACCCCCATCTGCCCAACTCCAGAATTTCATCATTGCTTGTGCTTCTAGCTCAAAAGAACCAGAGACATGTGTGTTTTGGTAAATAACTGTGTGAAATTTCCCCACCCCTGTTGGGAATTTTAAGGGGAAGGCTCAGATGGGCCCTCCGATGTGAATTGTTCCCCTCAGTCCCAAAACAGCATGGGCTTCAACCAGGACCAGCAGTAACAGTTAAAATATTTGGAACACTTTACACATGTTAGGTGCTGGCCACAGTTGTCTCATTGAATTTTTATTATATTCTTGTGATGAAGGGGCTTCTATTACCCCCATTGCACAGAAAAGGAGACTGAGGCTCAAAGAAGTTAAAGGACTGGCCCACAATTATGTTGACTTAGGTCATGGAAGCAGAGCTGGATTTTTCGAATCCAGGCAAGTTTGCCTGTTTGACTTGTGCTCTTAGTGTACTCGGCTGAAACACAAGCCGGGGTAATCTGAGGTCAGGGGGATCCTAGAGAGGGCACATTACACACATGTAGACACCACTACCTTCCAGGGAACCATCTGGGTCCAGTTGTTCAGGTATCCACTGGGCTCCTGCTGTGCCTCAACTCTGAGCCAGACTTTACTCATCTGGGCAGGAAACTAGAAGTTCCATCCCCACCCGTCATCTGCAGCCCCAGCTGAGTTTACCCCAAGGGGCCTGAGGCTACGCAAATTCCTTGGACCGGTTCCAGTGCTCACTGATGCTTCCCAGTCATGGGAGGCCCGCCCTCCCCAGCACATTGCTACACAGACACATGAACACACATTTCCCTAGAGTCAGCCTCCATTTATCCATAACCACTCTCCCCTTTCTCTACAGTAAAACAAGGTCCTTCATTGAGCCCTACCCTTGGGGCTGATCTGTCACGTCCCCTGGCAGTACCAGAGGAGAATCTGTGTCCCTTAGCCTTGGGGTCCTGGCAGTACCCAGGGTGGGGGAGGGACTAGACAAGGCTTCTCTCTGTCCCAGATGCTTCTGGCTACCATGAGGGCTTCAACGACAGCAACTGAGAACATCAGGATAGGGCTGAAAGGATTGGCTGACTGTTGGAGAAGGGAGAGAAACACCAATCTTCGCGTCACATACTAAGTGCTCACTATGGGCAGACTCTGTCAGGTGTTTTCCATGGATTGTCTCCCTAAATTCTCCGAGCAGCCCTATAATCCGTCTTTTTACAGGGGAGGACACATATTGCCCTGCAACTGAATGACACAGCTTGGATGCAAGTCCTTGGTTTTCTATCCCTAATCTTAATCACTCTATTCTTCCTCTTATCAAGAACTAAAAAACAACAAACTCAGGGACTAAGTCGGGGAAACGGGGTGTCAGGAAATTTCTTCCCATGTGATCCAGTGCCAGATGGAAGTGGGAGGGTAGGAAAGGTGAAGGCTCCCTGACGGCAGGAAGGCCTGTCTCACCTTGGGAATATCTTTAGATGTGGAGATGACCCAAGAGAAAGGTTTGTGGTCATGGAAGCTGGTTCAAGAGAAGAGACAGAAAAGATGAGGTTTCCTAGCCTTGTGTGGTGGGTCCTGAAGGGACTCTGGAAAGCCAGGAACAGGGAGGAAGAAGAAGAAGAAGAGACCTGGCACTGGAGAGAGAGTAGAGGGTTATGGGTAAAGTTCCTCCCAATCCTGGAGGCAGACAGCCCTGGGTTTAAATCTTGGCTCTGTCACTTTGGAGAAGTAGCTTCATCTTTCCAAATCTATTTCCTCCTCTACAAGATAGGGATGCTAAAACAGGGTTTGGGTGAGAATGAAAAACAACCATAGCGTCTGGCACATAGTAAGTGCTCAATTATTACTATTATTGTATAGTATGGTAGTCCCCCCTTATTTGTGGATTTGCTTTCCATGGTTTCAGTTACCCACAGTCAAACACAGTCTAAAAATATCAAATGGAAAGTTCCAGATAATCACTTAGCCTTTTGGCTAAGATCAAGTGAAAATTCCAGAAATAAACAATTCATAAGTTATAAATTGTGTGCCATTTTTTATATTATTGATTTGAGAGAAAGAGAAATATTGATTGTTCCACTTATTTATGCATTCATTGATTGATTCTTGTATGTGCCCTGACTGGGGATAGAACCCACAACCTTGGCATATCAGGGCAATGCTCTAACCACCCGAGCTACCTGGTCAGGACCAAACTGTGTGCCATTCTGAATAGTGTGGTGAAATTTTACACCATCCCATTCCATCCCACCTGAGATGTGACTCATCCCTTCATCCAGCATATCCGTCTTGTATACACTACCCTCCCATTAATTGCTTAGCAGCCATCCTCGGTATCAGATTGGTTATCAGATGTTTTGAGAGAGACAGAGACCACGTTCACATAACTTTTAGTGGAGCGTATTGTTATAATTGTTCTGTTGTTGTTAATCTCTTACTATGCCTAATTATAAATTAAACTTTATCATAGGTATGTATATATGGGGGAAAATAGTATATATAGGGTTCAGTACTACCTGCCGCTTCAGGCATCACCTGGGGGTGTTGGAACGTATTCCCCACGGATCAGGTGGGGAGGCGACTGTATTACTATTCTGTTTTAGTTGGTACTGTGGGTATAGTGTGAACTGATGACTCTGAATAAGTGGATCCCTGGGCACTTTTAACAGGGATTCGCTAGGAAGCTTGGAGCAGAGAGGCCCAGGCCAAGACAATATGCAGTTAAACATGGCCAGGAGTTGGGAGCTGTGTGTGTCATATTCATAGAGCTACCAATTTAAGCAGAATCAGAAGTTTATGTGAGTTCCTAGCCATAGATTTTCAAGCAGGTCATTAAAAGAGAGATACAAAAGGATTTTTTTTATGCATAGCTCTCAGTGGTCAGGTGTCAGCCTGTAGTGTGGACAGGGGAGACCAGAGGTCCCTAGAATCTTAAGCCCTAAGGAAATTGTGTTGAGACACTATCAGGTGCAGAGGGATCCAGATGCCCAGAATTCTGAGGCCTTCCTTATATACATGCCCATTTCCAGCCTCTCTGTTTCCTGGGCCAGGAGTTGGTTTATGCCAACTGGATATTTAGAAGAACGGAACCATGCATGAGCCCTGACTGGTATGGCTTGGTTGGGTGTCATCCCACAAAGTGAAAGGTCACGGGTTCGATACCCGGTCAGGGCACATGCCTCGATTGTGGGTTCAATCCCAGACTGGGCCTCTATAAGAGGCGACCAATGGATGCTTCTCTCTCACATCAATGTTTCTCTTCCTCTCTTTCTAAAAAAAAAATAAATAAAATATTTTTCTTTTTAGTAAAGATTTTATTGATTTATTTTCAGTGAGAGGGGAAGGAGGAAGAGAAACATCAGTGAGAAATATCAGTTGGCTGCCTTCCACATGCCCTCAACCAGGGACTTGGCCTATAACCCAGGCATGTGCCCTGACTGGGAATCAAACCAGCAACCTTTTGCTTTTATTGTATTTGGGGGGGGGGTATTTTATTGATTATGCTATTACAGTTGTCCTATTTTTTCCTCCCCTTTATCCCCCTCTGCCTTGTACCTTCCCTTCCAGCACTCTCCCCACACCCTTAGTTCATGTCCATGGGTTATACTTACAAGTTCTTTGGCTTCTGCATTTCCTGTACCATTCTTAACCTCTGCCTGTCTATTTTGTACCTACCAATTGTACCTCTTATTCCCTGTACCTTTTTCCCCCATACTCCCCCCACCCCACCTCTCTGATAACCTTCCATGTGACTTCCATTTCTGTGATTCTGTTCCTGTTTTAGTTTTGTTTGCTTAGTTTTGTTTTGGGGTTTTTTTTTTTTTAGGTTTAGTTGCTGATAATTGTGAGTTTGTTGTCATTTTACTGTTCATAGTTTTGATCTTCTTTTTCTTAGATAAATCCCTTTAATGTTTCATATAACAAGGGCTTGGTGATGATGAACCCCTTTAATTTGACTTTATCTGGGAAGCACTTTATTTGCCCTTCCATTCTTTTTTTTTTCTTCCTTCCATTCTAAATGATAGCTTTGCTGTATAGAGTCATCTTGGATGGGGGTCCTTGTCTTTCCTGACTTTGAATACTTTTCAGCCCCTTCTTGCCTATAAGATTTCTTTTGAGAAATCAGCTGATAGCATGAACTCCTTTGTAGCTAACTGTCTCCTTTTCTCTTGCTGCTTTTAAGATTCTTTTTACCTTTAACCTTGGGTGATATAATTATGATGTGTCTTGATGTGTTTCTCCTTGGATCCAACTTTTTTGGGACGCTGAGCTTCCTGGACTGGCATGTCTAGTTCCTTCACCAGACAGGGGAGGGTTTTTTTTTTCATTTCTCATTATTTTTTCAAATAAGTTTTCCGTTTCTTGCTCTTCCTCTTCTCCTTCTGGCATCTCTATGATTTGGATGTTGGAACATTTAAAGTTGTCCCAGAGGTTCTAAGCCTCTCCTGATTTTTTTGAAGTCTTTTGTTTTCTTCATTCTGTACCAGTTGAATGTTTATTTCTTCCTTTTCCAAATCATGAGTCCCAGTTTCCTTTCCTTCCCTGTTGATTCCCTGTATATATTTTTTAAGTTTATTTTTAGAGAGATGGAAAGGGAAGGAGAGAGAGGGAGAGAAACATCATTGTGTGATTGCCTCTCATGCATCCCCTACTGGGGACCTGATCCACAACCCAGGCATGTGCCCTGACCAGGTATCAAACCAGCGACCCTTTGATTCACAGGCTGGCACTAAGTCCACTGAGCCACACCGGGCAGAGCTAAAATCTTAAAAAATAAATAAATAAAAGCAAGGAGCCATGGTAAGATATAATAACTGATGCTAGAAATAGCAGCTAATGTTTACTGAGGACTCACTGTGTGCTGTGGTCTCAGTTAATTCATAGCAGCTGTGCCAGGTAGGCATAGTTCTGAGCCCTACTTTACAGATAAAGTAGAGCTTAGTGAAGGGGTCATATTTGCTTAGAGTCAAATGGTCATTTAATGGGAGGGAAGAAACCTAAAGCCATGTCTCTTTCTTTTCTTTTTCATCACCATTCCCTGGAGAGGAAACCCAGCTTCTTTGCCCCTTTTCAGGACCTTACTAATAGCTCAGAGCTCATCTCTCAGAACAGACTTGTTAGGTGTTTGCAAAATGTTGCCTTGGCTGCCGTATTAGCTCAGTTGCCCAGGAGTAAGGGCAGAGTTGGCTCCAGTCCTTGATCATTATCTCTTTTCTCAAGTATTGGTATTCTTTGTCACTTTTCTTTGCCCTGTCAGCATTACCCCTTATCCTCTACTGAGCTACTTATGGAAGGACTAACAGGTTTTCAAGGATGGGACAGTGAGACATGTAACAGTTCCTCCAAAGCCTCCTGTATTTAACCAGCCTGGGCCTTATTCTTAGGGAGCTCCCTTCTGGGTCAAGGCAGGAAACCTAGCTCATCTCCACAGGACAGATTCAGGCCCACAGACTGTGGGGTTGGAAGGAGATAGCACCAGATCGCTGTGGCCTGGAGTAGCCAGGGGAGGCTCCCCAGAGGAAGGCAGGTTTTGGCAGTCATAAAAGACACAGGAGGACCCTGGCTGGTGTAGCTCAGTGGATTGAGCACGGGCCTGGGAACCAAAGGCTCACGGTTCGACTCCCAGTCAGGGCACATACCGGGGTTGCAGGCCAGTTCCCAGCAGGGGACGCACGAGAAGCAAGCATACATTGATATTTCTCTCTCTCTCTCCTTCCCTTCGCCTCTAAAGATAAATTTTTTTTAAATCTTCTTTTAAAAAAAAAGACACAGGAGGAAGGAGATTGCTGTAGGCTAAAGCCTTGAATCTTAGCCTGAGTGGAAGCTTGGATAAAAATAGGCATCGAGAGAGGCTCAGGGAAGATGGGGTTACCCTGAGCTGAGTCTTTACCTGGAGGAATAGGAGGTAGCGAATGCCCTGGAAATGATGGTGATGTTAGGGCTAGGACTTCTTGAACTTGAATCTGTTGGTGCTGGTTACCACTATAACCTCCAGGTCAGAAATAGGACATCCTGGTGTGCTTTAGGAAGATACAGTTCATCTCGCTTTATGGGACAGATTGGAAGGGGAAAGTATAGAGGTATAGAGATCAGGTAAACAACAGTGAACATTCATTAAATATGTTCTATATGGCAGGCCACTTTCCATTTTTTATCAGCTGTTGAATCTCAAAGCAACACTGAATTGGGTACTGTGAGGAAATCAGTGCTAGTGAGGTTCAAGGTGACACACTCAAGGTCCAGCTGGTAAGTCGAAGGGATCATGTTATGTGATTCTAGATCCCAGGCTATTATGCCACTTTAGACAGAGGGGAAGGGAGGGAAAAAGAGAGGGAGAGAAACATCAATGTGTGGCTGCCTCTCACACACACCCCCACTGGGGACCTGACCTGGCATGCAACCAGGTATGTGCCCTGACCGGGAATCGAACTGGTGACCCTTTGATTCTTAGGCTCAATCCACTGAGCCACACCAGCTAGGGCAGGCAGGAGGCTGTTTTGATAGGGAAAGTGGGTAGGGGCTGTGAAGAAAAAGCATAAAAAGAGTAGGCCCTGGCCCTGTCTGGCGTAGCTCAGTGGATTGAGCGCAGGCCTGCGAACCACACGATCGCGGTTCAATTCCCAGTCAGGGCACATGCCTAGGTTGTAGGCCAGTTCCCAGCAGGGGACTCACAAGAGGCAACCATACATTGATACTTCTCTCCTTCTCTCTCCTTCCCTTCCCCTCTAAAGATAAATAAATAAAATCTTTAAAAAAAAAAAAAAGAGTAGGCCCTGGAGATAGTAGAAGGAGCTTAGATCAGATTATAGAGTGTCAAGCTTGGCTCATGGGGAGCCACAGCAGGTTTTTGAAAATAGGAGTGATGGAACCAGGAAAATTTACTCTGGAAGCAGAGTGAGTGTGTTTGACCTTACCTGTGTAAGGATCAAGGTTGGGGGGTATGAAAAGAGAAGGCAGAAGAGATTGGAGTTGAGGCAGCAGTCTACAGGCATCTCTCTTAGATTTATAGGAGGAGTTCACCACTTTGGCTCCCTTGACATTCTTTCTTGTCCTCTCTGCAGCCATCGTCAGCCAGTGGCAGCAGGAGTCCAAAGAGAAGGTGGTGTCTCTCCTGCTCTCCCACCTGCCCCTGCTTCAGCCACGCAACACGGAGGCCAAGTCGGAGTACATGAGGCTGCTGCAGAAAGTGCTGGCCTACTCGATCGAGAGCAATGCCTTCATTGAGGAGAGCCGCCAGTTGCTCTCTTATGCCCTTATCCACCCAGCCACCACACTGGAGGACCGCAACTCCCTGGCCCTTTGGCTGAGCCACCTGGAAGAGCGTCTGGCTACTGGCTTCCGCACCCGGCCTGAGCCCACTTACCACTCGCGCCAGGGCTCAGATGAGTGGGGTGGGCCTGCAGAGCTGGGCCCTGGGGAGGCAGGGCCAGGCTGGCAAGACAAGCCGCCCCGAGAAAATGGACATGTGCCCTTCCATCCACCCAGCTCGGTGCCGCCAGTCATCAACAGTATTGGGAGCAATGCGAATGCAGGTGATGGTGTAGTGGGTCTCAGAGGGCCATACATACCTGAAAAGGGACAGGCTGGGCTTTTCTTGCTTTGTGATGCTGGGCAAATCACACAACCTCTCTGGGTCTCACCTTATGAGGCAGTGCAGGGGTAGTGAACTGGCATTCCCAGAGCCATATCTGGCCTGTAGACATGTGTTACTGAGTCCAGACTCAACAGCACTTTGGTTTTGATTATTATGTTTTTAAATAAATTTGGTAATAGAAGGAATCAGAAGTTTTCCCCTAAAGATCCACAATTTAGGTTCTCTTAAAAAGTCAAAAGCTATGGCAGCTCAAGGCCTGTATTTCTGGTGGCAACAGTAAGATGCAGTTTAATAGTCACCGCCTCTCTACATTCTACGCGTGTGCCCAGGGGAGCTCTGCCTCCGCCACCCCCGCCCCACCGTTGGTGGTATCTGATATCTGCCCAGCCTCTAAAGGCATTAAGTTAATGACCATAATCGGAGGGTGCTCCGAGCTCAGACATTCTGATTTTTGTGTCTAGCCTCGGCTCAAAGTGTTGTTTCTGAGAAATCTGTTTTCAGCCTGTTCAAATAAGCTGTCACTCAGGCTGCTGTGGGTTAGTAATGGTAGGTAACACTGCTGAGCATTGACTGTGCTTGACACTCTTTTGTAAGCGCTTTTCACACGTTATCTCATTTAATTCTCGTCACAACCAAATCATTAGCCCCATTCTACAGATGAGGACACTGGAAACTCTAGAGGTGAAGTCACAAGCTCACACACAGAACAAGAGGAAGAACTGGCCAAGGTTCGGACCCTGGCGGTCTGCCACCAGAACAGAGCCTGCCTCAGGCCACTGCACTGGCCTCCAACTAAGTGGTTTCAAAAAGTCTCTCTTACTAAGCTCCCTGGAGGCTGGGGGAGCAGGAGGAGTTTGGTATTCCAATGAGTTTTTGAAATGAACAGGATAGGAGAGGTATTTCCCAGGATTGATAACATGACTTGACTCAAGGCAAGAGATTTCTAGGATTTGTCTACAGTGTGGCTGGTCCCCTTTGGTAGGCACTGGTTAAAACAGGCTAGGAAAGAGTGACAGTGAAATGTCATCCATGCCAGTGGGTGGGGTGAGCCCTGGGTCTCTGGTGCACAGTTGTATGGCACTTGGTACACTTCAGTTCCCCCCGAGCCCCTTTCTTCTCCAGTTAAATGTGTGCGTCCTGGTAGCCGGCCTCCCTGCCAGGTGCTGGCGAGAATCAGAGAAGACAGAGGGATGAGGGCCATTTCGAGAAACTGAAGGGAACTCAAGCAACTGAAGGTGTTTTTCATTCTCAGAACATGACAATTTCTGGGTCCAGGTTGGGAGGATATACTAATAATGATAATGGTAATTAAAATATATTAAGTGTTTAATCTTTGTCAGGGGCTATTCTTAGAACATTATACAAAAGCATTCATTGGCCATCACAGGAAAGTCACCTGTCCCAGGTGCTGTAGCCAGAATTTAAATCCGAGCAGTCTGGCTCCACAGCTTACATTCTCAACTATGGTGTTATGCTGCCTGCACCTAAAAGTGACTCCTAAAGATACTCGGACCTCATCAAGAGGAGGGTGCCCATACATTGCTTCCTCACGACGGGGTCCAGCTACTGCAGGGCCAAGCTGAGACGATGCTGGAGGGGGGGTTGAAGCAGAGAGAAAGGAATTGCACATTCCAAATAGAAGGCACGGCATGGATTGAAGGCATGGGGGTGGCAAATTGGAGGAGACAGTATGCAGACAGGTTTGGCAGGGCTGGAGAGGTGCAAGGATTTAAATGGGTAGTAACTGTAGCAAGCATTGGTGTTTATCCTGTGCCTGCCCCTGTGCCAAAGACTTCAAATAGACATGAAGGTGGGGAGCAAATGAAGTGACTTGCCTGGGATTGTATAGTTAATATGTGGTATAACCAGGATTTAAACTCCAGTCTGTCTTGACTCCCAGATATCAGCATGTTAGGGCCACATTGTGGGGGGCCTTGAAGGATAGGGTGAAGCTTTTCAATTTCTAGCAGTTGCAGGAAACAGGAAACCATTAAAATATTTTTGAGTGGGGAGCAAGGATTGGCCTGTAAGGGCAGGCAGGGTAGGTTTGGGGTGCTGCCAAGGACAGACCGAGGTTTCTTGGAGAGAGTGAGGCCCTGGATCTCCGGCCGGCATTCCTGTTTTTATAGTTCTCATGCTGTGGTCAGCCTCCACCCCAGTGTGGGGCTAAGCAGGGCTCCTTAGAAACTGCACAATCATTCCAGTCAGGATAATTTCTTTCCCTCTCTGCCTTGCCTACCTCCTTCTTGGCTGAGAAGGGAGGGAGAAAGAGGCCAGAGGTACCAGGACAGGCATGAAAAGACCTGTACTGAGGGTTCTCCAGCCCTTCTGGGCCCAAAGTGTACCACCTTTTTCTAGGAGTTCAGAGGCCTAGAAGGAGCTCTGAGCAGAGGATCCCAGAGGTAATAGGCAGGGCTGGAGGCTGGCCTTAGGGAGTGGGTTAGTGCACTGCCCTCTCCCTCAGACAACTTCCTGGCTAGAAGCGTAGATAATGTCACCGACGAGAGAATGTGCTTAGGAGTCTGTACCAGGCTGGACCTCCTTCCTGGGCTGGTGTCAGTGGAGTGCTGGCAGGAATCAGCCTTTCCATGAGAATTAAAACTAGGGTTTTTCTGCTTTGCCTCCCAACTCTATGGTAACTGGGGCAAAAGGGCTTCAGTTCCCTGGGCTTTGATGTTCTTCCCTGCCTAAGATGAGACGTTCAGCTTTGTTTCCTTCCCTTTTTCTTGGATTTGAGCTACTCCAGAGTCACTGTGTCAAGGTCAGAGGCCCTGCTACCACCCTTAGGGTCATTGGGGCCCTACTTTGAGGGCTCCTCCTGATCCTGGGGATGCAGTAATGATTGGGCAGGGTTGCCATTCCGTACAAGCCCAAAGTCCAGTGAGAGACAGGCAGGCTAGTGAAGAGGGCAGTAGGTGCGGGGCTTGAGATGGCAGCTGCTCTGGGGCCCAGGGAGTGCAGAGGACGGAGCAGAGGCTGAAGTGGCAGGCAAATGAAGGCGGAAGAGTGGTGAGCGAGGCAGAGGGAATAACGTGCATGAAGGTCCGGGAGCTGTGGGAACCTGCCCTGGCTTGAGAAGCGTAAAAAGTCAAGTTGGATTCCTCTTCCTGCCTCAGGAATGGGATGGATGGATGGAGGGCGTGCAGCATCCTGTGGAAGTGGGCCTGAGTTCACCCTGATTTGGGCTTAGTTCAAATCCGGAGGAGGTGATGAAGCCCAAGGATAGGGATGTTGAGGGTGTATTTGATGTATTTCATTAGGTTACAGGTACTTCTGAAGAAACTCCTCTGCTCTTGGCCCCACTAATTACTGAGGTTACAAAGATACCTAGGACAGGCAGGTCCCTGCTATCACAGATCTGTTGCGTCAGAGGCATATAGTAAATAAGCAAGTAAACAGATAACTAGATAAGATGATTCCAGGTTGTGATAGGTATTGTAAGGAAGACAAGACAGAGTAATATGACTGAGTAACCAGGATTGGCAGAGACAGCTACTTCATATTGAGGGTTCATGGAAGGTTTTGGAAGAGGTGACACTTGCTGAGATTAGACCTGAGGGAGCCACCTGCTAAAATCAAGAGGACAAGAAGAGCTAAAGCAAAACTCCTGAGGCTGGAACAAGCTTCTGTGTTCCAGGAACAAACGGGGTTGGGGGCAAAGGCTAGAAAGGCTTGACCAAAAGGTGAGTAGAAAACAAGAGGTCAGAGATGAATAGGGCCCGGGTCCTGCAGGGCCTTGTAGTGATGTGTGTGAAAGAGTTTGAATTTTATTCCCAGTGTGAAGGAAACCACGGGTAGTATTTAAGCAGAAATTGACTTGGTCAGATTTGACCAAGAAGGATCAGTGTGGCTGCTGTGAGGTGAATGGACCGTGAGAGGCAAGAAACCAATGGGATGCTGTGGCAGTAATTCCAGTTAGGGATGCTCTTGACTCAGACCAGGTTGCAAAGCAGAGGAAGTGCAGAGGTTCAGAGAAGTAGCTCACAGCATGCTGATGGCTTGGGTGTGAAGGATGAGGGAACGGGCAGCATCTGGTAGGCGATTCCCCTCAGACGCCAGGGTCCCTTCTCTTTAATTGGATTCTGGGGCTGAGCTGCCATCCATGGCACTCACCAGAGCAGCATGGTCTCCTGTGATCAAATCCCCAAACCTGACATTTTGCTTCTCTCCCCCTCTGGCCAGGTCTCCCCTGCCAAATTCACCCCAGCCCGCTGAAGCGCTCTATGTCTCTCATTCCCACAAGTCCCCAGGCCCCTGGTGAGTGGCCAAGTCCAGAAGAGCTGGGGGCGCGGGCTGCTTTCACTACGCCCGACCACGCACCCCTCTCACCCCAGAGCAGCGTGGCCTCCTCTGGTAGTGAACAGACGGAGGAGCAGGGCTCCAGCCGGAACACTTTCCAAGAGGATGGCAGTGGCATGAAAGGTACAATGGTCGGGAGGGCAGCACTAGGACGCTTCTGTAGAGCTCAGAGGACAGAAGGGAGCTTGTGGCTACTACCCTACCTATCCCATCCCTCCAGCCCCCAACTTCTCCCTTCCAGAGAAGGGGAGAAGCCTGCCCTTGGGGTTCATGCTGATCTGAGAGTCCCCCACAGACCCTGGTATGATGGGGGAGAAGTCCCTGCCCTCGGACACCCCAGTCTGATAAGAAAGCCAGGAAACAGGTAACTGGTGGAACGACTCCTGACCTTATGCCCTCCCTCCTTTTCCACAGATGTGCCCTCATGGCTCAAGAGCCTCCGCTTGCACAAGTACGCAGCCCTTTTCTCACAGATGAGCTATGAGGAGATGATGACACTGACTGAGCAGCACCTGGAGTCTCAGGTAAAGCTCAGGAAATAAATCATCAGGGCAAAGTTGGGGGTAGTACCATTTTGATAGTACCCTTGTGGCCTGAGCCTCCTCTGTATCTCTAGGCCTTGTTGGGGAACCCCCAAATACCTCAGCTTCCCATTTCCAGCTCCCTGTCCCCTTCTGCCCTACCACAGAATGTCACCAAAGGTGCCCGCCACAAGATAGCTCTGAGCATCCAGAAGCTGCGTGAGAGGCAGAGCGTCCTCAAGTCCCTGGAGAAGGTGAGGACCTGGTATCCCCATCTCCAAGGTCAGCTGGGTGCCCAGCAGTACCAGTACACTGAAGGTTCTGGGTCATCCTTGCTACCCATGTAGCCTCCCCTCAGGACCTCCCCAGCCCTCAGGTCTGACCTTCAGTGACCCCAGCCTTAGGGAGCCAGACTCAAGTTCAAATTGCATCAGAGGCCTCGCTTACCTGTGGCTACGAGGCTCCCCTCCCTGTCTGTCCTGGTGTGTGTCCCCAGAGTGCCTCTATCTGTTGACTTAACCTCTCCTCTCCCCTTTCATTTTCATTTCTGACTAGTCTTTCTGGTAGATCAGAGTGTCTCCCTGGGTGTGTGTTCTCTCCATTTGGTTTGTTTCTCATCTACGTACTTTCCATATATATCTGTCTCGATTTGCATTCCTTTACACCTTACTCTGCCTCTTGCCTTCTGTTTTTTCCCCACTTCGTGTCATAGTCCAGATCTCTACATCCAAATCTGGTTCCATCTTTGGTGGAACCCTAAGGCCCCAGGATTAGGCCACCTTTTGAGCTCCGTGGGACTCCACCTTGAAGGGGGAAGAGGGAATGTGTGTGTACAAATGTATGCTATGGGCTCGTGGTGCCTTTACCTGCCTTCTCTATACGCTGGAACCCAGGGCCCCACCAAGCACTCTCCAAGCCCTGTCTGACCCCATTTGTGTAATCATTCTACAAAAACATGGGGTTACCACGTGACCATGTCCTCCTCACGCAGGACGTGCTGGAAGGAGGAAACCTGAGAAACGCTCTGCAGGAGCTGCAGCAGATCATCATCACCCCCATCAAGGCCTACAGTGTCCTCCAGGCCACTGTGACTACCACCACCACCACAACCCCTTCTTCCAAGGATGGGGGTCGCGGGGAGCCACTGCTGCCTGGTGCTGAGTCTCCCCTGGCTCATCCTAGCACGGACAAGGGCACTGAGGCCAAGGACCCTCCAGCTGCAGAGAGCTACCCCCCTCCACCAGCTCCAGTTCCCACTGATGGCAGTGAGCCAGCCCCAACTCCCGTCGCCGACGGAGACATCCCCAGCCAGTTTACACGG
Organism: Sturnira hondurensis; assembly: GCF_014824575.4. Lineage (NCBI taxonomy): Eukaryota > Metazoa > Chordata > Mammalia > Chiroptera > Phyllostomidae > Sturnira > Sturnira hondurensis. The sequence continues at coordinate 684,536 of NW_028078422.1, read as the reverse complement.
GTGATGGGCAAAGGTGAGACCATCAGGGCCCAGCTTGGAGTTCTGGGGCAGAGATCCAGGTGAACCTAGACCTTAGGGATTAAATTCAAGTTAAATAGTGGAAGCAGAGCTTTTTTAATCAGCCTGGGGACTAGAGCACCACAGAGAGTGACTTGACACTGATGTGGCAAGGCCCCTGCCCTCAGCTGTGTCCAGGCTGGTGATGGAAGACTAACCCTTACCCTCAAAGCATCTCCAGCATGAGAAAAAGACAGGATAGTGTGTCACTGGAAACTGCATTCAGTACAGAGGGAACAGATAAAGAGAATTCTTTGATTCTCTTCGAGTTGACTGAAGGCCATGGGATGGGTTTGGTAAAACTCTTAAAGCACTTTTCTAAGGCAGCATGACAGGGCAGACTTTACACCTGGGTTCTAGCTCCTTTTGTCTGTGTGGCCTACAGAAGTGACTCAGCCTCTCTGAGCTTCAGGTTCCTCATGCTGAAAATGTGCATTGATGAGATTCTTGTAAGGGTTAGAAGGAGAAGAGGTACCATTGACTTTCTATCTGCCTTATGCCAGTCTCTATGCTAGGCACTGTATATATCTTCATGATAAGCCAGGTATCACGCTTGGCACATAGCTAGTACTTAACCAGCCTGAGTTCTTGTCCCTCCTTCTGTAGCAGAGGGCATATTGGAGGCTAACCTCCTGCCCTTTCCCGTGTCTCCCAGTGTGCACCCAGCTGCTGGTGTCCCGACCAGACGAGGAGAACATCACCAGTTACCTCCAGCTCATCGAAAAGTGCCTAACTCATGAGGTGAGACTTTCCCTAGAGTTCCCAAGAAGGTAAAGGTGATCCCATCCCTCTCAGAACCAACATTCTTTTTTTTTTTTTAACATGTTTTTAAAGGTTGTATTTATTTCTTTTTTAGAGAGGGGAAGGGAGAGAGAAAGAGAGGGAGAGACACATCAATGTGTGGTTGTCTTTCATGCACCCCGGTACTGGGAACCTGGCCCTCGACCCAAGCATGTACCTTAAACTGGAAATTGAACCAGTGACCCTTTGATTTGCAGGCTGGTGCTCAGTCCACTGAGCCACACTAGCCAGGCAGAACCAGCGTTCTTTATATGGCCTAGCTGGCTCCTGCCCCCCTCTCCAGCCCTCATCTCACCATCTGTCGACCCCTCGGCTCCCAGTTCAAACGTTTGTACCTCAAGGATGCCTTCACCAGCCCCTCATATCAGATCAGGTTTCTTGTGCCTTCTGTGCTTCTCCCACCCAGTGCTCATCACAGTTGTGTTATCTTCTCCCCAACTAAACATGTGCACGCGTCACCTCCAATTCCCCCGCATTGCCTAGCACAGAGCAGGCAGTCGATAAATATTTGAGCAAATGAACAGAAGGCAGATTTGAAAGAAGCACCCCCTCCTTGCTTCACTTCCCTGGTTCTAGGCTTTCACGGAGACGCAGAAGAAACGGCTGCTGTCCTGGAAACAGCAAGTGCTGAAGCTCCTCCGGACCTTCCCGCGCAAAGCTGCACTGGAGATGCAGAACTACCGGCAGCAGAAAGGGTAGGCGGGCAGCCCGGGCAGCAGGCAGGCAGGCAGGCCTTCTCTCCCTAAGCCCTTCTGGTTGACAGCTGGTGCTTAGAGGGGTGATCGCATTCTGGGCTGGGAATCCATGGGACTCATTCAGTCACTGGGTGACTTACACTGGTCACCCAGTGAGGACTTTTCCAGAAAAAAATCAAGATATTTTTACCACGAGAAAAGGGTAATAAGCTGGCAAAACCAGCTCATGTCCTGATAGCAGGCCCCTTGCCTGTCCCTTGTTCTCTTTATCTGTATGCAGAGGGCACGGAATCCCTTCTCACCATAAACAAATAACAGAAATACCACAGTTGAGTATTGAAGTTAGGAGAACTGCTTTGCTTAGGTGTGAGGAACATTTCCCATCTCTATCCTGGGGGTACCCTGGGCAGGAAGTGACAGAATGTATGATGTAGGAACTTGGATGGGGAGTCTTGGCTCAGGGAGATCTATGTTCTGTCTTGCCCGTTGGGATTATGGGGAGAGATGAAGAGTGGTGGACAGATGAGCGCCATCCACCTAAACTGACACTCTTTCTGCTCTTTCACAGCTGGGCGTTTGGCTCCAACTCACTCCCCATAGCTGGCTCTGTGGGGATGGGGGTGGCCCGGCGGACCCAGCGGCAGTTCCCAATGCCTCCCCGGGCCCTCCCGCCCAGCAGAATGGGCCTTCTGAGTCCCTCGGGTATTGGAGGCATCTCCCCCAGGCACGCCCTTACCAGCCCCAGCCTTGGACAGGGCCGACAGGTGAGCGACTGAAAATAGAGGACCTGGTGCTTCTGGGGTTGGGATGATGGTACCTGGGATGTGTGCGTCCATATCTTTGCATCGGGGTCTGGCTTAGAGGTGAGGGGGCTCCTTTGCCTGCTCCACCACTCCTGGGTCTGGGCCTCTTCCCCACTCACCCACTTTCTTTGTCCCCATGCCCTTTGCAGAACCTTTGGTTTGCCAACCCTGGAGGCAGCAACAGCATGCCCAGCCAGAGCCGCAGCTCTGTGCAGCGTACTCACTCGCTCCCAGTCCACTCATCGCCCCAGGCCATTCTCATGTTTCCTCCAGGTAAAGTGCCCCAGCACTTGGGACTCTGCTTCCACAGCACACTTAGCTGGCCTTTGGGGTCTCTTCTGTGTCTCATATGCTCAAGCACCTCTCCCCATCCTTTGCACCACTCTGCCTCCATCTCCCCTCATTGTGGATTTTCTTGTACTCTTCCCCACCCCCATCTCAGTGTTCTCTCTCAGGTCCTGCCTTCCTTTCTCTCCCTTCTCTAACCCCTTGCTTCCATAACCACATGTCCACATCTCCCTCCCTGTCTTAATTTTGGCATCCATGTTGGTGGTCTCTGTCACCATCTTTGTACTCAGTTTGGAGGGGGTTGAGGGGGATAAGAGAGCCAAAGCAGTGAGGTTTCTATGGAGGGAAGTCCTGTCCTATCAACCCACTAGCATTTCTTTTAGAAGCCAGGTGACCAGGCTGGAACCGTTAGCTCTTGGATCAGATTTTACATGAAAGGCTGTTTGAAGTAGAAGGGTTGTTGTCTGTGTTCACAGACAAGCCCAGAGATAGATCAAAATGAGGGGGAAGTGGACAGAAGGGAGAGTAGAGAAGCATTAGCCCTCCCTGCTCAGTGAGTGAGCATGACGCCTCCACCCCGTGCCAGGTCCATTGCTGGGCAACAAGGCTGCAGAGGCAGGTAAGGTTAGTCTGGGATGACTGCCTCTGGAGAGATCTCAGACATGCAGGTGATCTCAAGTCTTCATGTCATAAACTGCCAATCAGTAGGGATTCTTAATTTATGAGATAATGTGGGCTGCCATTTGTTAAAGACAGGAGACCCTGTCATTGTGTTTGTCCTGGCACAAAGCTTGACATCAATAAATGATGTTAAAAGACTGGATGGATGAACTACAGAACAAAAAATAAGACCAATTGTTTGTACTGGTATGCTGTTTGCCAGGTTGTTTGTCAGACATCTTTACTGCACTGTCAGATCAAACCTTCCTAATGCACACCAGGTCACTGATGTCATTCCTATCTGATCAGTTACCAGTCTAAGACACAAAGAATTGACTTGTTCAAGGTCAAAAGGGAAGGCACTTAGGTGGTCTAACACAGCCTGAGCTCAAGGTTCAGAGGGGATGTGATGAAAGGTGAAGCTGGAATTGAGAGCAGGGTCTTCCTAACCAGGTAAAAAGCTCAGGCTTCCTCCCAGAAGCAATGAGGAGCCCAGGAAAGGGGCTGTCTCCGAGACTCCAGAACCGGAAGCCCTCCCGAGAGGTAGTTTGAGGATAAGCCCCGTGGCTGCTGTCCTGATTTGTCCCATCTTTGCGGCCCGCCTGGATCAAATCCTGCCCAGAGGAGCAAGTCCAAGAGGGAAGAGTTCTGATTAAACTTCTGCAGAGCAGGTCATCAGTCAGGGAGCACAGGGCTGCCCAGCACCCACCCGGTAGATGCCCAGACTCTGTGCCCAAGAGTGTGTGCAGTGTATTTCCGAAATAGTCACAGCCTGTGTGGTGTCCAGGAAGCTCCCTCAGCTTCACATCACTTCCTCCGCCGGCCAGGTCCAGCTTTCTCTGTTGGACAAGCCTCTGCCCTTGCGGCCTCTGCCTGCTTTGTGGCACATCCAGGCCTGTCTCTGTCCATCACCACACCTTCTCTCCTAGTGTGCGCCTATCTCAGAACATTTCTGTTCTGCTCTGTTTCTGTCTCTCCCTCTCCCTCCTTTTCCCTCTTGTATCTCCCACCCTTTTCCCAGTGCCAGCCCATCCCATCCCATCCTTTGTCTTCCTGGCTCTATTTTCCACCCCAGTCCAGTCCTTAACACCTCCACTCTGCTCTGTCCCACAGACTGTCCGGTCCCTGGGCCTGATCTGGAGATCAATCCCACTCTGGAGTCTCTGTGTCTGAGCATGACAGAACACGCCTTGGGTGGTGAGCATTTCCTCTTTCCCTGACCCAGCTCCCACCTGCCCAGCAGCGTCTCCACCTCTGAACTGAGCAACTTAGAGTCATCCTCCTGAGGGGTCCCTAGGGGAGGCTGGACTTCAGGGAGGGCCTGACTGGGATGACAGGCTACCTGAGCACCTTTTCTCAAGCCTCCACCAGCTCCTGATCTTCCTCCCTTCCTCCCTTTCTTACCACAGATGGGACAGACAAAACCTCCACCATCTGACAGGACCCACAGCCCAGCGCACTCATAGGCTCCCCGGGCGGCGGGCGGGGGCCAACCCCCAACGGGCTTCTCTTCGACAGCGAGAGAGGGTGGGCTGGCTCAGCTATACATTCTAATATTTTTCTACTCTCTTATCCTTTTAATTTTTGTTTAACATTGGCACATGCCTTGCTCACTCCCAGGCCCATCGAGGGATCTCTGCTGAGGCCGGGATGGGGATGGGAGTAGGGGCAGCCAGAATAGAGGGCAGGAACTGGCCAGCCTGCCTGCCCCTCCTTCCCTCCATCTCCCACCTGGCCCCATCCCACCTCTGCCTCCTCCAGACCACTCACAACCTGCCCCTCCTGAGGGAGCAGCCTCCCCCAGGGACTCACTGACCCACTGTCTTGTGGGGCCTGCTCAGAACCATCTGGCATTTGGGGAGAGACAAGTGGGGCAGATAACCTGCTCTCCTGAGTGTTATTTTGAGAGGCGCTAATTAAGGAGAAGGCTGGTGGGGAGAGGAACCACTCTCCTCCTCGCCACCTTCCTCTCCTTCCCCTCCCATCATTCTCCCAGGACAGGAGCCACTGTCTTCTCACTCACCTCCTTTTGCCCTATCAGAGGTTCTCTACAATTAATTTCTTAAACCTATTTAAGATACATATTTATATAGTTCTTAACGGTTTTTCTCTGATCATTCCCTCTCATATTTAGAATCCCCAAGGCCTCTCTCTGAGCCAAGAAAGTGGCGGGGGGACCTGAATTTTATGAGGGGAGGGGGCAGAGCCCCCTCCTCCAGACTCCCTAGCCCTTCCCCACTCCCTCGCCCAAACCCAGCCCCGGCTCCCCAGATGCAGAGGTTGAATTGGGGGCTAGGACAGCCAAGTGAGGTCAGGAAGTCTGTTGCCTTAACATCCCCTTCCCCCACCAACATACACTCTTCTCCACTCCGGGTCTGGTTGCTGAAAGATTCGGGGATAAGGAATAAGGGAAAGGGGATTGTTTGGTTTTTGGTTTCTTTCCCCACCCCCTTTTCTTTCAACCTCCCCCGACTCCCTGTCATGTCCTCATTAAGTGGAACACTATATCATATCCCAGAGATTCATCCAGCCCTGAGTCATACAGATCCTCTGGTCCCTGTTCCTACTATGGGGTTGTACTGGGGCCCAGGTGGAGGGAAGGGGATTTGGGGATTCAGGTTGTGGGAGCCAGGGTCCCCTATTCCAACCCCTTCTACCCCCTCAACACCCCCACACTGGGACATTATCAAGCTTTTCACACCGAAAAGGGAAAAATGTTATTTTTAGATACATTTTATGAATAACTTTTGTTATGAATATGGCTGGTAACCATTGTGTATGTTATTAAAGATACAAAATGTTGGGAAAAAACAAAAAACCAAAAAAAAAAAATTAAAACCACTGCCCTCCCTGCACTCTCACCCCATCCCCCTAATCTTTTTGCCCTGCCCTCCTGGTCTGGACCTCCCTCAGCTCTCAGCCCAGGGAAGGGGAGAAAGCCAGGGGGTGGAATAGCCCTGGGGACCTGCTTCAGGTCCCCACCTCCTCTCCCAGTGCCGGGCTGGGTGGGGTGTCAGGTTTATTTATGTACCTCTTGCACACTCATCAACCTATGCAAGTCCCCCACCCCGGCCCCACCTTGTTTCTGTGCCTTTGCTCATTCCCCTCAAACTCCCAGGGCTTCTCCAATTCCCCTCCCACTAGCCCAGGGAAGTGGGATGGACAGGGGCCACCTCGTTTGGAATCAGCAGGGTGTCCCTCTTAAAGGACCCTCACCTCCTCCCAGCCAGACCTGTCTGGTTCACTATCCATCAGGGTGAGCTGGCTCTGCCTGGCATTAGGAAGTGGTGAGGGATGTCTACACACACACACACACCTGTGCAATGGGGGGCAAAAGCTGCCCCTCCCCTACCTGACCAGAGTGTGCAGGACGCAGGCGGCCCCACTCTGATGGGCAGGACCCTAAACCTCTCCGGTTCCAGCCCCTCCCTAGCCCCCCTGCCATGATTTCACACACCCCCCCCTTTCTCCCCAGCCCCACTGGCAGAATCAGCTTTGAGTAACTGTACAGTTTTTCTCGCTGTTGGAGATTTATTTGTTCGAGTTTCACTTGTTTAATGGTCTGGGCTTATTTTGGAAAAAAAAAAAGCAACAACAAAAAAGTCTTCTGACCTTTGTTATGCTACATTTCATTGAAAGCCTGATATGGTTCTGCCTCTGTGGCCTTTGCTTCTATGCCTCAAGCTGAGGCCACTGAGTACCTGAGGTTGCGGTGGGAGCGGGGAGATGTAGCCAGAGTGAGACCATAAGGCCTGTGATGGGAAATAGAGAAGCCGGCTTTATTAACAGCAAAGGTTTGGAACAGGGAAAGGCTTGCAAATAGACCAACAAAAAGTGCCTTCCTGCACATATGTCCGTACCAGCCCTGAAAGGACTCAGTCACTGTCACTGTCCGCTTCACTGGAATCAGAAGCTGCGGCTTCACTGCCATCCTCCTGGGCTGATCGTTCACTGCCACTGGGGAAGGGACTGGCGCTGCGGCTTGGGCTGGGGCTGCGGCTGGGGCTGGGGCTTGGACTGCGACTCCTCTGACCACCCCCATCGCTGCCACTTTCTGATTCATTGTCACTGCCATGGACTCGTCCTCTGTCCTCATCATCAGAATCAGCATCCTCTGAATCTGCATCGCTGCCAAAGATTTCCTCTTTGTCCCGGGCGGCTCGGGCCTCATCCTCACTGCTCTCATCCTCGCCGCTACCACTCTTGTCACTCGCCTCGTCCCTGTCACCGTCTTCCCGTTCACTCTCACTGCCTGAGCGCTCATCCTCACTGCCTTCTTTCTCACTGCTGCTCCCCTTCTCTTGCTCCTCATCTGTAAGGGAAACAAAAGGATGTGAAGACCCAGTTTCCCACCCTCCCAGGGCTGCCAGGGTTTCATCTATTCAGCTTTTACCTGAGCCCCCAGCTTCTTTTTCTTCTGTCTCCATTTCCTCCTCCTCTTCCTCCTCGGGTTCGTGATTCTCCAGCTGGGCCTTCCGTGCCTCCTGGCAATCAGCAGGGTTTAGGGGAAGAGCCAGTATTATATCAGGCTTCTGTTTCCCTCTTCACCCACCACCACACTCCCCATGGGTGCCCTGAGCCAGTGGTGCTTATTACCTGGGCTTCTAATTCCTTCTCATTCATGTCCCGGTGCTTGACCACAAGCAGGGCATTGGTACCCGACTGAACCCCAGCCTTGGCTCTGCGCTTACTCAGGCGGACCCTGCAGTGGGCAAGTTGGGGGGAGGGGTGTGGAAGACATAGTTAAAGACTCCCCCCAGTGGGGGACCTGGTTTGACTTGTTTCTTAAGTTACTCACTAATGCTTAGCCCAGAACAGACCAGAATAAATACAGACTGAATAAGGGAGAATAACTGTGGTTTGAGGCAGGGGAGGGGAAGGATAATAGCCCTCAAGATAGCAGCTCTCAAGATGGCATTTCGGTTGCCTGTGTGTATAGATTTTAACGTGAATTAGTTACCAACACTTAAAAACACAGAACCTAGACTTCTGGCTTTGGGAAAATATGAGTCTATGGCCCCAGTGGGCCTTTTTGCGTTGGAGTCCTTTGCTGGGCTGGGTCGTGGTGTCCCTAGGAGGCTGCCAACAGCTCTAGGTCACCCGTGTTCCACCAGCCCACTGTGCTGCCTTTCACATTTCCTGCCTGGCTTCCAGGATCAGAATTTGTCATTTCAATTTTAAAAAGAAATTCGAGGTCACGCTCCCCCACCCAACCTTTATACCAAAGGTCCCAGCCAACAGTAAAATTTTAGCCATCAGAGAGGAGTTTTTAGGATCACATTTTTGCACTTGGGTACCCAGCATTTCATTTAAAACATGCTAACTTTATGTGGAGTCCTAGACTTTGGTTATGTTTACTTTCTCATGAAGTCTCTTAATATCAGGAAGCTTTGATGGTCTACACAAAAGGTCTAAATTTCTCCAGCATTACATTAAGATCTCTGCGTGTTCTTTTGTTAGAAACAGATATAGCCCACATGCATGAGCAGGCTTCTGCTGCTCTTGCTTACAAATGCATGTGACAAATCCTTAGATACAAATGACCTCCAAGGTGGTATATCTATCCCAGGTTCTTGATCCTGAAGCACAGACCCAGACTAATCTGAGATAGGAATGCCCACTGAGTACCTGGTCTCCAGCTCATTGTAGTAAACTCCATCACCCTCTCGGAAAATGAAGAAGTAGTTTTCCTCATAACCCTTGCTAGCCTTGTTCTTCACATTCCAGTTGTATTCCCGAGCAATCTTGTAGTCATACCTGAAGATGAGGGGAACAGGGTCAGCCCCACTTACTCCCTAATGAGAGAGAAAGGGAGATACGCTTGTCAACCTCCAAAACCTAATCCCAACCCACATACACATCATCTGGTGCGTAGTCCATCTCCTCTTCCTGGTCCCGCTTTCGTTTCTTCAATGTCTCTTCCACAGGCAGGAAGTAGGCCACAAACTGGTTCCCTTCCTCATCCATCATGCCTCTGGTTGGGAGAAGAGGAGGAGCAGTGATAAACGAGGACAAAGGGCAATGAGGAACAGGGCCAAGGTTGAAAGCAGGGCCACCTACCTGATCATGGCCTGAGACATCATCTCCAACGCAGCTGCACCACTGGTGTCCTTGGGGGCCGGATCTGAGTCAAAGATTACCTGAGCGCATGGATTAATCCACATCTGGCGGGGGAGGGCATCAGAGTTAAAAGTGAGATGAGCAGAGATGGCAGGCTATCCCCCCCTGTCTCTTGTCCCAGATCTGACCTTAAAGTCTGGGAAGACAGGCATGACCTCCACTGGTGTCACTCGGGGCTTGCTATAATGCTGGGAGATCTGGCAGGGACAAGAACAGGATGAGGAGGAGGATAAAGAGTTCTGGAGCCAACTCCTTTTAATGCCTCTCCCCATCGTAGTCCCTCAATTACCGATTTTTGGGCATCCTCAAAAGTCTTCTCAATGGCTGTAATCTGGCTATCCCTGTCTTTATAGATTTCCTCCTCAGTAAACTGTTGTTTCACAGAAACGCCAATCCTACGGGTGAAGAGAGAATACTTTAGGGGACACTGGACCCACCTGAAATTTCCACCTTCCTTCCATACCCACAACTTACTTGACCTCAGGCTTCTCATTAGAGATGCCATAACGGTTGAACTCTGTGGAGATATACTCTGTCTTCCGCATCCACGGCACCACCTTCGCGTGCTGCTGAGACCTAGGGTACAGGATCAGGCCCTTCAGGACACCACCACCCTCCTTCTGTTAGAGCCAGTCCCCTCTCAGCACTCCCTCACCTCTTGGAGCTAGTGGGGGCCTGAATCTCCTCTTCCAGAAGCTTCTCATCAGCTGGGTCTAAGAGTACTAGAAGAGAGCAAGGAAGCAATAAGACCACCAGGGAGACCCAGGCCTGACCTTTGCTAGCTTAAAGCAGGCCCTCCATGCCTTCCTACATACCATTGGGGTCAATTCGGTAGGTGTCAGGGTTGATGAGGTCAATGGTGACCCCCAGGTCTGGCTCAGTCAGGAGATCATGTTTGTGCTGTTTTTCCAAGGAAGTTGCTTTGTACTGGACAAACCTGGGTAGGGAAAACACGCCCATTATGATTTCTTGATTCAGCTTTAACACTCAAATCTCTGCTTCATAGATGCTAAACTTGTAGTATAGGGAGGAACTCAAGAGTGGAATGTCCCCCATGTTGGAGTCTGAAGGCTGGTTCTCCTGCTGGGAAGAGGCTTGGACACTGCTTGCTCATCAAGTGTATCAGGCATCTACCACTACAGTATGTATTCAGTACTGTTCTAGGCCCTGAGGAGAGAGCAGTAAACAGAAGAGGTCCCTGCCCTCAGTTGTTTCCCATTCACAATCTTAGTCTCACCTGTTCTGGTCGAAGGGGTAGGTAATGAACTTGGGGTCGAAGGGGATGTCAGGGAGGCTATTGCAGTACTTGACTCTGCAGACCACTCCAGATCTGGGAACACAACAGCTCATTTAAAAAGCTACTATGAAAGCCGAAAGAAAGTATCAAACTTAACTCTACTTTTGTGAGCAGACACACAACACAAAAAGACATAAAACATCAATAACATAAAATGTAGAGGGGGGAGTAAAAATGTAGTTCTTATGAAATATATTTGAACTGAAATGCTAATCAGCTTCAAAATAGACTGCTAATGATACCCCTAAACTTCATGTTAACAACAAACCAAAAACCAACAAAAGATACACAAATAATAAAGAAAAGGGAACCCCAACAAAACTAAAGAAAACCAAACCTCAAGAAAGGAACAGAACTATAAGAAAAAAGAACAATGAACAAAATGGCAGTAAGTACATACTTATAATTGAAAGACGCAAAGACTGAAAGTGAAAGGATGGGAAAAACATCCCCCCTTTCTCTTTCTAGCCCTTGAGTATGCCTGTGCCTCTCCCCACCTGCTTTTCTCCACCCCCCCCATCCTTCCCCTCAGGGCACATAGCTTTTCTTTTTTCTAAGCTTCAAAGACACACCCTCCCCTTTTTTTGCCTCTTGCTTCCTGAGTCCACAAAGCCTAGCTGGGCTCACTTCTTCCACACCTCACTTCAACTTCTGTGACTTTCTAAATAAACTTTTGCTTGTACTTGGAAAGTAGTAACAAGATACCCCATGCAACTAGAAACAAAAATAAAACTGGAATAGCAATACTTATCAGATAAAATGGACTTTATTAAAAAGTGTGAAAAAAAACCTGGCTGGTGTAGCTCAGTGGATTGAGCACGGGCCTGCACACCAAAGGATCGAGGTTCAATTCCCACTCAGGGCACACGCCTCGGTTGCAGGGGAGTTCCCAGGAGGGAACTCATGAGAGGCAACCATACATTGATATTTCTCTCTTTCCCTTCCCCTCTAATAATAAATATGAATGAATGAATGTCCTTAAAAAATTAAAAAAGACGAGGACATCCCTGGCTGGTGTGGCTCAGTGGATTGAGCATTGGCCTGCAGACTGAAAGGTTTCGGGTTCAATTCCAGTCAGGGCACATGACTGGGTTGCAGGCCAGGTCCCAAAATTGGGGGCGTATGATCACCTCAATAGAAGCAGAGAAAGCATTTGCCAAAATTCAGCATCATTTTATGATAAAAACTCTCAACAAAGTACATATAAAGAAAATATCTCAATATAATGAGTGTTTATGTATGACAAACCCACAGCTAATATACTCAGTGGTGAAAAACTGAAAGCTTTTCCTCTTGTTCTGAGGAACAAGGATGCCTATTACCATAGTATTGGAAGTCTTAGCCACAGCAATCACACAATAAGAAACAAGGCATCCAAATCAGAAAGAAAAAAGTAAAAATCGTTATTTGCAGATGACAATACTATATGTAAAAAACCCTAAAGAATCCACCTCAAAAAGTTTAAATGAATTCAGTAAAGTTGCAGGACACAGAATAAACAGAAAAACCAGTTGCCTTTCTATACAATATTTACAAATACAAGGTTTTGATTGCATCAAAAGGTGTAAAATATGAAGGAGTAAATTTAACCAAGAAGTGAGGGACCTGTACTCAGAAAACTATAGAACATTGAAGAAGATGTGGATAAATGGAAGACACACCTTGCACATGGACTGAAAGGATTAATATTATTAAAATGTCCTTTACCTAAAGCAACTTACAGAAGCAATGCAATCCCTATTAAGCCAACAATGGCATTCCTCTCAGAACTAATCCTAAAATTTATATAGAACCATACAATACCCTGAATAGCCAAATAAATTTTGAGAACAAAGTGGGAGGTCTCATGCTCCCTGATATACTATGCTATGAAGTTACAATAATCAAAACAATATGGTGCTGGCACAGAAATATAGATTAATGGTAGAAAATAAAGAGCCCAGAAATACTTATATGGTCAAGTTATGACAAAGGAAGCAAGGATATACAATAAGATAAAGATAATCTCGCCCTGGCTGGTGTAGCTCAGTGGATTGAGCTCAGGCCTGTGAACCAGAGGATCGCGGTTCGGTTCCCAGTCAGGGCACATGCCTGGGTTGCAGGCCGGTTCCCTGCAGGCCAACTCCCAGCAGGGGACACACCAAAGGCAACCATACATTGATGTTTCTCTCCCTCTCTCCTTCCCCTCTAAAGATAAGTAAATAAATAAAATCTTTTAAAAAAAAGATAAAGATAATCTCTTTATTAAGTTGTGTTGGGAAAACTGGACAGATACAGGAATTGCACTTTGGACCACTTTCTTATACTATACACAAAAATAAACTCAAAATGGATTAAAAACTTAATCCTGAAACCATAAAACACCAAGAAAAAAACAGGCAGTAAAGTCTTTGACATCATTCTTAGCAGTATCTTTTTGAATACTTCTCCCTAGACAAGGACAACAAAAGAAATAAATGGGACTACATCAAACTAAAAAAATTTTGCACACCTAAGGAAACCATCAACAAAATAGATAACCTACTGAGTGGGAGAAGATATTAGCAAATGATACATCTGATAAGTGGTTAATATCCCAAATATATAAAGAACTCATACACCTTAACACACACACACACACACACAAATCCAGTTTAAAAATAGAGGACCTGAATAGACGTTTCTCCAAAAAGAACAAACAGATGGCCAACAGACATGAAAAGATATTCCACATCACCAGGTAAATCCAAGTTAAAGCCACGAGACATCACCACACACCTGCCAGGATGAACAAATAAGTGCTGGTGAGGAGGCAAAGAACTCTCCACACACTATTGGTGGGATTGTAAATTAGTGCAGCCACTATGGAAAACAGTACAATTCCTCAAAAATTAAAAATAGGTCTGCCATATAATCTGGCAATTCCACTTCTAGGTATTGGAAGAAAACCAAAACCCTAATTGGAAACTGCATATGCACCCCATGTTCATTTGCAGCATTACTAGTAATAACCAAGATACATTAGCAATCTAGATGTCCATCAACAAATAAGTGGATAAAGAAAAGCTGGTGTTATTCAACAATAAAAAAGAATAGATTTTTGCCATTTGGGACAACGCAGGTGGACCTAGAAGATATTATGCTTAATGAAGTATGTCAGAAACAAATACGACATGATTCCACTTACATGTAGAATCTAAAAAAACAATAAATGAATAAATGAAACAAAACAGAAAAAGACCCAAAGATAGAGAACAAGCTAATATTTGCCAAAGGAAGGTGGGAGTTTTGGGGGAAAAAATAAAAACCACTGATACATGGGGGCAGACAGGGGGAACCGGGCCCTGCTGCCCACCTCTGCTTCCAGCCCCCATCAGCCCACCCCTCTTATGAGAACATAATTGCGGGGGAAAAAACTTAATGAGGCTCACCTCTCAGGCAGAGTCCGGTGGGAATTGGGCCTGGTAGGTGTGAGAGAGAGAGAGAGGCATTAGTAGAAAGATGGAGAAGATGGGATTGACAGGAGAGTTAAAGGCGCCCTCTCCACGTTTTTAAAGGGCAATTTTTTTAGTATGGGTGCTTCAAGTGCTTTAATAGAGGAAACCAATTATTCAATTCATTTTAGAGAAAACTGTCCCTCGCTGCTTAAATGAATGAAGCCAAGTACTCAATCCCTTTTCAAGGGGGTGTCTTCAAGTGTTTAATAAAAATAACAACGTACTTAATTGTTTTTGGAAAAAGGGATGTCCAGACCCTTGACTGGAGACATAAAGGCTCAATCCCTTCTGAATAAAATCTCCAAGAGCTTAATTTCTGAATTGCATGGCGGAGAGAAGGGGAAACACCCCATCCATGAAGGAACCACTCTCCATCAAAGGTGAGCGCTCCATGACGTCACGGGGAGAAAGACCTGAGGAGCTAGTGACATTCTAGGTAGATACTCGAGCCCGACCCTCCGCCTCGCCGAAACTTGGATAAACGATAGAGGAAAGCAGGGGAGTCTTACCTGTGACCATCTTCCCGCTGGGCCTGGGTCTGGATGGTGGGCGCCATGGCGACGAGGCGACGACGGAGGTCCGGACTGGGCCCCGACTGAGCTGCGGGGAGACAAGGTGGGGAGTGCCGACTTCAACGGACACCACTCCGAGGCAGTGCTCGGGTTGGCGCCCCTGTCCGTGTGGAGTTAGCGTCGGAAAGAGGTGGACTGATGAGAGGGATTTCAGGGAAGACTAAAGCAAACTCGCACCCGCTTATCCTCAGCTGCTAACCCACCAACGGCCGGCAGGACAGTGAAGCACGAACTACTCCACTCGGGACGCGAGGCCTTCTGGGAAATGGAGTCCGAGTTGACCTCACACCCGGATTGGCCAGGGACTGGTTGGAAGGGGCGGAGCGAGGGAAGGGTCTTTGGTGATTGGTAAGTAGGTTTCAGTCCAGACGTCGGATTCGAGAGTCGTGTCGGAGAGGCGGAGGGCCTGCTTTCCTCCCATTGGCTGAATTGTTTGAGTGGAGGTACCTAGCTAAAGAGGCCTAAAACTGAAGACGCTGAAAACAAACCTGGAGAGACGCACTTGTTAACGCACTTCCGGCGGACTACGTGAGAAAGATGGCTGCGTCCCAGCAGCAAATTTCTGCGGCGTCCTCCGCTGCTGGTGTGTCGGGACCCGGTTCGGCTGGTGGCCCGGGTACCCAGCAGCAAGCGCAACCACCGACACAACTTGTGGGGTCTGCCCAGAGTGGGCTTTTGCAGCAGCAGCAACAGGACTTCGACCCTGTGCAGCGCTATAAGATGCTAATCCCACAGCTGAAGGAGAGTCTTCAGGTGATTCGCCAGGACCTTCTGGAAAGTAGCGGGGTCTGGTTCTCTGACTCAAAAGGGGGCAGGCGGAGGGGATGCTTAGGCAGGGAGCGAGCAAAAGAAGCCTTAGGCAGGGAGAAAGAGTTAGACTTAGTCTTCGTGGGAATAGCCTGGGATTGGCCGGAACTCGACTGGGAGGGAGTTTAAAAGAGAAACCGGTCTCTTGTTAAAGCCTGAGGCAAGAACAGAGATTCTGCTAGTGATTTGGTGGGTGGGAGAGGCTTCTAAGGTATGTCTGGAAGTCATTGGCAAGAACCCCAGGTGAGAGTGGACCGCTGGAAAAATACGAGTGGTTATTGCTATAGAGCAGGAGTGTCAAACTCATTTTCACCCGGGGCCACATCAGCCTCCGGGTTGCCTTCAAAGGGCCGAATGTAATTTCAATTCCTTAACAGTTAAGGAGCAGTTACATTTATACAGCCCTAAAATTATTCCAGCCCTTTGAAGGCAACCACGAGACTGATGTGCCCCCCCCCCCCGTGAAAATGAGTTTGGCACCCCTGCCATAGAGGAGTGGAAGCGGGGGTTACTCGGGAGTTACAGGAAGAGAGGTGTCAGGTGAAGATGAGGCCTGAAATTTATTGGATCTTAAGGTAGAATGTAGATTACCAAAAGTGTCCTCTTCTGTTTCTCCACCTCTGCATCTTTCTTTCCCCCCTTTTTTTTTTACTAGACTTTGATGAAGGTCGCAGCCCAGAACTTGGTTCAGAACACTAACATTGACAACGGACAGTGAGTGTAGTCCTGTAACCCAGGGTGGCCTCCTGTGTCCACCCTATTCGTCCCCCAAGCCCCACCCACCCACCCTCCTATTTTCAATCCAGGTTCCCTAGCTCCCAGCCTCCTTCTTTCTGCCTCTTCTACAACTACCAATCTCCTACCTAGTCCCTGTCTCAGGGCTCCAGGGCCTTTACCTGGTTTCCTGGTAGATACTTGGCTGGATAGATGCTGATGTACCAGAAATTGGAAATCCATTCCTGTCTCCTTCTCCTGGTCTGTAGAAAAAGCAGTGACGGACCCATACAGCGCTTTGACAAGTGTCTGGAGGAGTTCTATGCCCTCTGTGACCAGCTGGAGCTCTGCCTGGTAAGAGACCTCCTAAACACTGGGTGACCACAACCCTGATTCATTCCCTGGGTCTTCAGGAATTTTCAGTCAGTCAACACACACGAGCACCTCCCTGCAGGCCAGACCTGTGCTTCAGCCGATGTTGGGGACACAGTGATGGCTCAGAGTGTCCCCAAGAGCTGTGGTGGGAGAAGCCCAGGCCTCAGAGGTCAAGACTTAGATGAGGGTGGGGGCATTTAGAGAAGTCAGCATTAAAATGAAGGAAGCTCAAGGAGCTGTGGAAGCCCAGAGAAGGTATCTGACCTTACCTAAGGTGGTTCTAGGGAGAGATTGGCTCAGGGAGCACTATTGGTAGAGAGCACATTGGAGCTAAGGCAGTAACAAAAATCAAAGAGGGGGAAGAGAGCAAGTGGTTAAGAACACAGTATCTGAAATCAAGTGGACCAGCAACCTCTACCTTTGAGCCTTGGGTTCCTCCCTTGGAAAATGGATTTTCAGGAAAGACTCAGCAAGTTCATGCATGTAAAGTACTTAATATGGTACAAAGCACATAGCAACCATTTCCTGTAGTATCTTAATTGTTATCATTGTTTTCGTCGTATTGTCATTGTCAAGATTATTTTGAACCAGGTTTTGAAGGAAAAGTTGGAGTTTGAGAAGCCTGGTAGTCGTGGAAAGGTATTCCCTTTAGAGATGTCATGAAATACAGTCCAGCTGAGGTGTACTTGCCATTGGACTTGTTGGATTTTTTTTTAAGTGCTATGGTAAGATTTATTAGAACAAAAACAAAGGAAGGGCTTAGGATAGAAGAGGGAAGATCACAGCCATGAGAGGAAGTCTAGACTGGGCAGTTTAGACTCAGGAAGGAAAGACAGAGGCAAAAGGAGACTCTCTTTGTTGTTGTTTTTAAGGTTCTATTTATTTATTTGTAGACAGAGGAGAAGTGAGTAGAAAGAAAGGGACAGAAACATCAATGTGTGGTTACCTCTCATTCGCCCCCTACTGGGGACCTGGCCCACAACCCAGGCGTGTGCCCTGACTGGGAATTGAACAGGACACTTTGGTTCACAGGCCGGTGCTCAATTCAGTGAGCCACACTAGCCAGGGCCAAAAGGAGACTCTAAAGCCCACTTCTCCCCTGGTTGCAAGTCTCACGGGGACCCTTTAGCATTTAGGGGGGAAAAAGCAAAGTATGGTCTGAAGGAAGGAAGGTGGGGGTTGTTGCTGCCAGGTTGCTGAATTTTTAATAAGCCCTGAGGGGGCTGGGGTCCCATCCATGGTTTCAATCAGGGAAGAACATGGACCCATTGCTTTTTAAAAAAATACTCCTTTGGCTTCCAAATGAAGGATGAGTTAAAGGGGCCAGGAGCAGAGGCTGGGAGTTCAAGGAGACAGCCATGACAGGATTCAATGGACAAGGTTCCATCAAGGCAGGGTCCTGAGGAAGTGGGAAAAGGCAGTGGGAGAGACCATGGAACTGACAGGTTGCTGTAGGAGGAGCCTCCAGGATGAGGCCCATGGTTCTAGTCAGAATGACAGGGCCATCCCTTAGACAGGGACCTAGGATGGGGACCGGTTTTGGGGGAGAGTATGAAAGCTCTGGATTCCAGAACCCATGTTCTGTCATCAGTGCAGAGGTGGGTAGTGAGGTGGGCACTGAGTGGTATGTGGGGATGAGACAGCCACAGGAGGGCATGAGAATGAGAGGAGAAGATGGACCATGGGAATTGCTGTATTTAAGGCTTGGGTAGATTACGTACATAGAAGGAGTTCAGAGGCCAGAGAGGTTACCCTAGGCTGGCCCTTGGGGCAGGGTTCGTAATACCCTGAGTGAGGCTGATGCTGTACCTTGCCTGCCTGTCCACAGCGCCTGGCACATGAGTGCCTGTCACAGAGTTGCGACAGTGCCAAGCACTCTCCCCTACTGGTACCCACAGCCACCAAACCAGATGCAGTGCAGCCTGACAGTCAGCCCTACCCTCAGTACCTGGCGCTCATCAAAGCCCAGATTGCCTGTGCCAAGGACATTCACACTGCTCTGCTGGACTGTGCCAACAAGGTCACGGGGAAGACTCCTGCACCACCTACAGGCCCTGGGGGCGCCCTGTGAGGTGGAAGGGCGTGGGGGCAGGGCGGGCAGGCTGTGGGAGAAAGGGACTGGGGGAGGGAATGAAAAGTAGCCTCAAAGCAACTTTGTCTCTGACTTTTATTCTGGCCTAAGCTCTTGGTGGCAGCCAGCAGGGGGCAGCAGAGGCCAGTAGGGAGCACAACGGGAAGTGGGTAGAGGGAGCAGCTCTGAGGATCGACCGCCTGCTCTCCTCCCTAGGGAGGGCAGACTTTGGACTGCGCCTGTGGAGGACCTCTTTCTGGGCACTTCTCCTACCAGCACTGGGTATGGAGCCCTAACTGGCCCCCTCTCCCTCCATGCTTACCTGATTCTGTCTGAGTATGGGCATGGTCTCTGCCTCTGCACCTTTTCTAGCTGTTCCCTTGAGTGTCTCTGCTGCATGTCTGTTGACACTCTCGTTCAGTCTCTTTTTGCCCATGTGTCTCTGCCTCTGTGGTCCTATGTCTCCCTGTCTCTGACTCTCTCTTTTAGTCTCCTTTGCTGTCTTCTGCCCCCAACTCCTCACTGGGACTCTGTGTCTATGAAGGAGACTAGATTCTGGGAGCCAGCACCCCTGGGATACCTAAGGATAGGAGAGGGAGCTTCAGTTCCAAGGGCTATAGCCAAGCCCAGAGATCCCAGGCACCTCCCATGTCAGCCCATCCCCCAGTATCCTTGGCCCAGGAAAGGGGAAGTAAAGGGGTCTAAGCCCTGACCTCAGCATGCCCGGTTGGGGAGCAATTGAGGCCCCCACCCATGCACAGGGCCTGCGTCAGCAGTACTTAAACTAGGGGTGTTGTGCAATCAGTGGTGAAGCCTGGCCCAGCTGGATGCCTGGGTCCCTATATTTTTAGCCCCAAAAGAGAAGTGAAAAGGCCCCAGAAGGGGTGAATCATCAGTCCTGGGGAAGAACCCAGGCGTCTGGGCTCCAGCTCCAGGAAGCAGACCTTGGGGAGGGGGCTTTGGGAGTGCCCACTAGGCTCCCCACTTCTCTGAGAACAAGCTTTGGAGAGCCCAGCCATGGCCTTCAGGCCTGGGCAAGTGCAGGGTGGAGCTACCTGCCCAGGCCCAGCTGGTGGGTGTGAAAGGCCCAAGTGACTCATCCTGGTCCTGGGGACTGCCCCACCCAACACCTTCTGTGTCCTGATTCCCATGTCACCACCCAGAGGCCTCCCGTTGTGGACCCCACAGCTGCAAGGAAACCCCTGGACCATAGAGACCCATGATCCACCCAAAGCCCGGGTCCCCACACTGGAGTCCTGGGAAATGGCCAGCTGTGTGAGAGTGTGTGTGTGTGTGTCAGGCAAGTAGGACAGGCCCGCAGGAAAGGCAGCTGGCCTCTGGGTCACTAGCTGAAGCTGCTGTTCACAGGTAGAATTTCTTCCTCAGGGAAACCACATGTCTACCCATTTACTCAACTGAATCAGCTTCCCTGACTCCCCAGATCATTGTCTAAGGCAGGGGTGTTCAAACTTTCGGCATCTCAGGGCCACACTGGAAGAACTGTTGTCTTTGGCCACACATTAAATACCTTGCAATACAATCACAAATAAATTTCATCATGTTTTAAGTAAATTTACAGTTTTGTGGTGGGTCCCATTTATAGCCATCCAGGGCCACATGCAGCCTGGGAGCTGTGGATTCCTTTACTTAAAGTGAACTGATTAGGACTTTAATCACATCTACAAAATACCTCCAACAGCATCATCTAGATTAGTGTTTGAGTAACTGGGGACTGTAACCTCACCAAGTTGACATGTAAAACTGACCATTGTAATCTAGCCCCTGTTCATTTGGCAACCATGTACATCTCAATATTAAATATAAGAACAAAGTTGTAGTCCCACCTAACATGATGCAATTATCTATGGACAGCCTTTATCTATGGAATAATGCACTTTTCCCACTGGCTCCCAGCTGTGGGGTACGTGACATGTACTAGTGAGATGTGTCCCACCATAGGCATACACACTCAAGACTGAGGTACAGCTGGCCCTGTGAGGTACAGTAGATAACAAACTGAAAATCATAAGGAATAAAAATTCATAAAGTATTGAAAAAAATCCATGTATATATAAGTAGATCTCACAGTTCAAGGGTCAACAGTATATCAAAGAGAAGTTCCAAGAAGAAAAATAGACCAGAAAAGTAGGATCAAAAGTGAAGAAGCCCTGGCTGGTGTAGCTCAGTGGATTGAGCTCGGGCCTGCGAAACACACAATCGCGGTTCGATTCCCAGTCAGGGCACATGCCTGGGTTGCAGGCCAGTTCCCGGCAGGGGACTCACAAGAAGCAACCATACATTGATGTTTCTCTCCTTCTCTCCTTCCCTTCCCCTCTAAAAATAAATAAATAAAATATTTTTTTAAAAAAGAAAAAAAAAAGTGAAGAGAGCACCAGCCGGGTGGCTGGGCTGGAGTGTTGTCCTAGACACCAAAAGTTGGCAATTTGATTCCCAGCCAGGGTACATACCTAGATTGCCAGTAAATGTTTCTCACATTGGTGTTTCTCCCTCTCTAAAATCAAAAATTTTTTTTAAAAAAACATGAACCCTGGCTGGTGTGGTTCATTGGATTGAGTGCCAGCCAGTGAACCTAAAGGTCACCAATTTGATTCCCTGTCAAGGCACATGTCTGGGTTGCAGGCCAGGTGCCCAGTGGGGGGTGCACAAGAGGCAACTGATTGCTGTATCTCTCACACATGGATATTTCTATCCCCCCCTTTCCCTTTATCTAAAGATAAAAAAAATTTTGAAAAATTGGAATAGAAAAAAATATTCAGGAATAATTGTAACAAATGCAAGAAACAGATTAGGTTGGGTAGTAGTTCATGGGTATCGTTATTATGGTCTGTAAATAGATGTTACATGTATTTATTTGTTAAATAGATAGCGAGGTTTGTTTGTAATTTTTAAATCCTTGAGAGAAGATATGATGGCCTCACTGAAAAGACTTACTTGAAGTAGAATTAAGTCATGTAGACATTGGGGAAAAGAGCATTCCAGAGAGAAGAGATGGCAAGTGCAGAGACCCTGAGGCAGGAAAGTGATGGTATGTTTATAGGACAGTGTGGAGGCCTGAACCACAGTGAATGGGCTGGGATAAAGTCAAGCCAGGTTATGGAGGACCTTGGTTTAGATCTTTATTAGATTTTCAACCCAGAGGGAGAGATTGTACAGCCTGGTACACAACCACACACTTCAGGAAAAGTACGTGAAATGTGCAACCACACAGTAAAACAGGGTACACAAGGACTTACCATACCCAGCAGAGGATACCGTAACCCACCATCCTACAGTCATGGTGTCCCCAGGGTCTCAACATAAGCCCACAAACAGACCAAAGGAACAATTCAACATGTAAATACGTAAACAACCCTCTCCCAGCTAACCTGCTATCTATCTCTCACCCCATCTCAGACTTTGCCTATCATAGGCTGACTCAGACCTGCCCTCAGCTCAACATTATCAAAAGCAGCCTTGGCTGTGGAGAGATAAGGTTTCCCAGGTGCCAGTGTGTGTGCTTGTGTGTGTCGGTCTGCCCACAGAGGCCACAAGGAACAGTGACATAAAGTGGGATGTGCGCCAGCCGCCCTCCCCATCTTGTGCGTTCTAGACGTCAGGAACCAAAGTTCACCAGTTTCACTACCTTGTGACTGGCCACAGAGAAACTGCATCCAGACAGTGATCTTGCATGTTCTCAGAAATACCCCCAAATAAAGACACATAACACTAAAGACACATTCACTACACACACTGAGCAGCAGGGACTTTGCGCACAGCCACAGCTGCCTACATCTCACAGATACTTAAACACTCAACTTTGAAGTATGTGTGCACAGATCTTCATCTCACAAGATGTCAGTCATACCCTCACTAGGTTCCCTCGAGGAGTGACACATAGTCACTCCAGACCCCACTGTGGTTCAGAACCACACACAGGCGTGTATGTGGTTATGTAAGTCACATATTCTCATGAATGCTGCCTCAAAGACAGGGTTGAGTATTTACACCCATACCCCAAGGTAGTTAAAATAAACAATATAATCAATCACACAGGCCCAAGCAGCTTCACACATTTATTCACAGGCATGTCAAGTGGGATTGGAAGACACAAGCCTCACATAGGAAGGTAGGCTGCAGATCTCACCCAGTCACACTAGGGCGCACACCTTTACACCTACAGCGCCCACACTTCACACAGTGGCACACATGCCAGAGGCCCCTGCGGTTGCAGCGCCCTCCCTACCCGCTCATGCTCTGTCAATCCCGCCAGGCGCACACCCGGCCCTGGCACACGTGCCGTGAGTACACGGCCCAGCTCGCCCTCGCACTCGCACTGGCTCTCACACCCCCGCGTTTCCCGTCCTGACTTGTTTTTCTGGAAACTCTGCTCTCCGTTCCCCTCCCCCCTAGGCCGGAAGTGCTCGCTGTATTTTTAGCCTCTCTGGTTTCCGCCCCCTCCCCCCTCCTCCTGCCGGCCCAGGACCTGCCCCACCCCCCGGTACCCCAGGGTACCCCGGCCATCCCCTTCTCCACCGTCATTCCAGAGGGGATTCCCGGCTGCTGTTGGTGCCACGGATTTTCCCGCTGGCTACGTGGGGAGTGGGGAGGAACCCAGCCCTTAACTTCCTCCAGGGCTGGGACGCCTGAGGGCAGGACCAGGTTGGAGGGGGGATGGGAGCTGGCTGCTAAATTGGAGGGAAGAGGGGCTGGGGTCTCAGACACTGAGGTCTGATGAAGGAAGGAGTTGGGGTCCCGCTATCATGCGTCTGAGTGTGGAGGTGGCCTGGAGACTCGGACCCCAGATCTGAGCAAGGAGGGGCAGAAACCCTGGCTTCTGGGCCCACCGGCCTGTGTTTCGATGGGTGGGCTGCCTTGCCCACACCCCCTCCAATGTCTTCAAGTCTCTCTTTCCCGAGCATCCTGGCTCTCAGGCCGGTGACTCAGCACTTGGGGGAGAGGCGGGGGTCGGCCTGACTCAGGGATGGGAAATGCTCCCTATCTCCAGGGAATCGAAACTAGAGTCCCTCCTCCAGGATTGCGGCCGAAGCCAAGCTGGGCTCTGGGGATCCCAGGGCGCCCCCCATCTCCCGCTTTCCCGCCGCCTTTGTCCTATTAGCGGCCCAGGAATTTGGAGCCTACCCGGGGGCGGGTTCCAGACACCTCCCCTTTCACCCTTTTCCCGTTGTCCTCCAGCCTCTGTTTACAGGCGACAGAAGCCCTGGTTACAGGAGAGGAACCTGGGCGTCCGGGCTGAGCCTCCTCGTCACGGCTTCCAGGAAGCCCCCTTCCCCCGCCCCTTACGAGTGAGTCACGGGCGAGCGGGAGGCTGCAACCGTGCCAAAGCCGCCCGGCTCACGAGACCAGCCGGGAAGGCCCCTGGGCCCCAGAAGGCGCGGCACCAGGGATTCCCCTGAGCTCTGTCCGAGGAGGCAGGTCCGAGTGCCCGGCCCAATCTCCCCACCTCAATACAAACCCGTAGTCACAGCTTGCAAAAATGAACTTTGCACCATTATAATTGCATTCCCTGGAAATGATTTCTGCCCCTGTATCTTCACTCAGATTAGCCATCTTACTAAGGTTCCCTTTAAAAAAAACAACTAGTTTTCTTCCCAGATCTTAAAGGTCTCACGCAGGACAACCCCCTGACCACCGTCTTGCGAATGTGAGGAGTGAACGTAACAAATTTAAAATTCCCTCAAGGCACACCCCTTTATGAGACCCATCCGACCATCAGTTGGGGGTAACCCATTTCCATTTCAAAGCAATTCTTAAGGCAACCCACCACTGTAATAAAATGTCTCATCCTTCTCAATCTTGAGTTTTCTCAGAGGGCAAACTCTTAGCACGATTTAACATCCTTGGTGTTAGGCTGCTGCCATTTATTTAAACAGAACTAGGCGAGTAAGTTGGTCTCTATCCCTGGGTTTCCTCTTGTGTAAAACGAGTACAATAACCCCTCGAGTTAACGTATGTAAAGCACTTTCACACCGTGCCTAGCCCAGAGGAAGCCATCAGAAATGCCACTGTGTGTGGGAGGGTGAGAGGCTACAGTAGCTCTGAAATTGGCAAAGTAGGCACCTTTCCAGTCTTACCAAATATCAAGGACCCCATCCTTGTGAGTGTGGGTAGGGATGGTCAAGGTCTCTGGATCTGAGCTGTTCGAGAGCGAGACCAAGGCAGGCGGGCAGGTCTCACAAGAGAATTCTCTGCCAGGCCTATTGGTCTCCTGTTTAGCTCTTGCGGACTTTTGTCTTGAGGGTGTTTGTTTCTCCCTTTTTTTTTTTTTTTTGATGTGTCTTTGTGACCTCCCCTCTAGCTTCTCGCTCTGAATTTGTCTCTTGGGATTGTCTCTTCACGTTTTTCTGTCTGTCTCCCCACCTCTCTTTCCCTCTCTTCATATGCCTCTACTTGAGTGTGTCTACCCTCCCTGTTTTGTGGTTTTTGTTTCTGAGTCTCCCCATTTCTCGCTCTCTCGCTCTTTCCGCGCCTCTCTCCTCCCTCGCGGGTCTCTCACGCGCACGCCCACTGCCTCGGCCTCTGCCCTTGTCAGTTCTCTCTGGAGCCCTGCCCCCACCTCCGTCCCAGTTCCCTTCCCGGCGCCTCAGTCTCCAGCCTTTAAAATTCGGCCGACACTCCCACCCCACGCACCCCCCCGCCCACGCCGGGCCGCGGCCACCAGTGGGCACAGCTTTGGCGCGTCCCGGCTGGCAGCCGAGAGGAAGAGGACTGGTCCCAAGCCTAGTGGGCTGCTCTGCGGGCACGCGTCCGGGAAGCGCCCCTCCTGGCCCCGCCCCCCGGCCCGCCCCTCCTGTCCAGGCCCCATTGGTCTATAAAATCACCGGCTCCTCCAGGCAGACGCAGCGAGTCTCCTGCGTTCCCACTTTTGCTCTGGTTCTCCTCAAGTCGGCCATCCGCGCCGCCATGGATCTCACTGCCATCTACGAGGTGAGTCCCCACTGTCCGGCACCCTGGGGTCCCCAAGCCCCACTGACTCCCATCTCCCCAGTGACTCCCTAGGCCCCTCTGGGGCCGCAAACTCCGGGCCGGGACCCGTGGCTCCCTACTCAAACTGGAGCTCCTTAGCGCGGCGCGCTCCAGCCAGGGGTCCCGTCTCCTTTCTCAGACCAGTGTGACTCTCTGGAAGTGAAAAATGGAGCCCGTGACTTTCGGGTCTCAGCCCAAGCATGAGTAGGGTGGCCCTTAAAGATGGAAAGCTGTAAGAGTTTTTTCAGACTAGGGCTGTCTGGAGGCGGAAATGGCCCCACACCTGGCTTCCCCCCAGTAGTTGCTGAGGGCGCGGTTTTGCGCGGAGGCGTTTCTGGGGCTCGAGTCTTTGGGGTGAGGGGAAGGCAACTTCTGTCTTCACTCCCAGACCCAAAGGAAGACTTTAGAACTCAAAAGCCAAAGATATTGGACTTCTAGGTTAACTTTGCCGGCCCTCCAGTTGTGAAACTGGAGAACCCGATGCTCAGAGTCAGATCCCGAGAAGCCCAGAGGCTCAAAATTGGTGGAAGGTTGTGTGCCCTGAGTCAGGGAGCCAGGAAGGATTCCTGGGTTCCATCATTGCAAAAAAACCTCAGAAGATCCAGGTCCGGATCCTGGGATCCCGAACCCTTGGGTTTCTGCGGGCGGGTGGGGCTCAGAACAGGAGCCACAAACCGGATTGGCAAGCTCTTCGGTGCCCTGCAGGTGGGAGGGGCGTCACCCAGCATTTTCCGTGTCTTAACCAATCCCCGTACCCACAGAGCCTCCTGTCGCTGAGCCCTGACCTCCCATCCGACCATGGAGATACTGAGTCCAGTCCCGGCTGGGCCTCCTCAGGACTCTGGAGCTTCAGCTCATCCGACTCCAGCCCAGCTGGGGTTGCTGCCCGTCAGCCCGGCCGGTCCACCAGCCTGGTGGAGGGTCGAAGCTGTGGCTGGGTGCCTCCACCCCCAGGTTTCGCACCTCTGGCTCCCCGCCCAGGTACTGAGCTGTCACCTTCACCTACTTCGACCCCCACCACCTCATCCCGATACAAGACTGAGCTGTGCCGAACATTCTCGGAGAGCGGGCGCTGTCGCTATGGCGCTAAATGCCAGTTTGCTCATGGCCCAGGCGAGCTGCGCCAGGCTAGTCGCCACCCCAAGTACAAGACGGAACTCTGCCACAAGTTCTACCTCCAGGGCCGCTGCCCCTATGGTTCACGCTGCCACTTCATCCACAACCCCAGCGAGGACCTGGCTGCCCCTGGCCACCCCCATGTGCTGCGCCAGAGCATCAGCTTCTCAGGCCTGCCCTCGGGCCGCCGATCCTCGCCACCACCAGCAGGCCTGGCAGGCCCTTCCCTATCCTCCTGCTCCTTCTCGCCCTCCAGCTCCCCACCACCACCACCTGGGGACCTTCCACTTTCACCCTCTGCCTTTTCTGCTGCCCCTGGGACCCCTGTGGCCCGAAGGGACCCCACACCAGCCTGTTGCCCCTCCTGCCGTAGGGCCACCCCCAGCAGCGTCTGGGGACCTGTGGGTGGCTTGGCTCGGAGCCCCTCTGCACACTCCCTGGGATCTGATCCCGATGAATACGCCAGCAGCGGCAGTAGCCTGGGAGGCTCTGACTCACCCGTCTTTGAGGCTGGGGTGTTTGGGCCACCCCAGCCACCTACAGCCCCTCGGCGACTCCCCATCTTCAATCGAATCTCGGTGTCTGAGTGACAAGTGCCTGCCCAGTACAGATCAGCTGGATCTCAAGGGGGCCATTTCTCTCTTGCTGTGGGCTCCACAGGAGCCTGGGGGCTTGGGGAACTGGGGGGGGCTCGCTCTTAAGTAGCCCCACTGCCTTGCAAAATGCATTAACCCACTCCCCTGACCCCATGCTGGGGCAGGTCCCCAGTGTGCAAGCTCGGTGTTCATGGTGATGGAGGAAGGAGTCTATTCTGGAGTGTTTTTTCTTTTTAAAGATGTAGCAAATTTGAGGGTGGCAGTAAGCCATAAGCCCTCTCCACCCCACTTCTCCCTTTCCCAATGCTGTGAATAATAATCCCCTACTATCCCACCCTTGTTTTTCCTAGACCCCTGAGGTTCTGGTGACTGGAACCTCCTGAGGGTCAACCCTGGTGCTCAAATTACCTTTGAAAAGCAAGTAGCCAAAGTCATTGCCAAACCCCCCACCCCCAGCCATTGGGCTCTATTTATGACGACTTTATTTATTCTAATAGATTTTATAGTATTTATATATATTGGGTCGTCTGCTTCCCTTATATTCTTCCTACTTTTTTAATATTGGAAACAATGGAGTAATTATTATGCTATAATATATTAATATATATTAAAATTTATTTTTGTGTTTTGGAATTTTTAAATAAAAGGCATCTGTGTGTAAACTCGAATCCTGGCTTTTCTGCGGTCTAGAGGCAGTGACATGTGGGATGGATGGTGTTGCCTTATTTTGAAGCGCGTAGAATTGATCCATAGCTCCTACAAACCTTTCCGAGCTGGGCCGCCCAAAGGCGCTTACCTGGCAGGAAGTGACGTCACCTGGACCCGCCGTTTACCTGAGGGGGCGGGACCAGGTGAGGTCACTGGGTAGGAACCAGGAGAGGCAGTCGGCGGCGCGGGTCCAGGCGTTTCAGGCGTTCGCGTCTAGTCCGTCTCTTTGACCCAGCCCTCGGCGGGGCGGCGGGCGAGAACGAGTTGTTTCCGTCCCCGCGGGCTGAGTGGGGAGGGTGGGGTGGTGCAGGGAGGACGGAATGTGCTGGGGCGCCGGCCCTGGGCGGGCGGGGGCGGGTCAGCCCGGAAGCCCTGACGTCCTGGGGGCCCACCACCAAGTCTTCCAGGACTTGCGGAACTGGGGCACTCAGACACTCGCGATGTGGGTGAGGCAGCTTTAGAAAGTCTCGGGATTCTGGTATCGCAGCTGTTGGTGAAAGGGGGGCACATACTACACCTGACAAACTCAGGGGAGGCCTGCATGGCAAGCCTTACAAACTCAGAAACCTAAAGTAACCACGTAGGATATGGTGTTACAATTTTCTACCTAAAAGTGAGTCGTGGTGGATGTGTCTCTTGACTAAGGTCAATCTTTGCCTTAACTGAGCCTGCCCATTGCTTTTCTGCATCTACAATAACGACAGAATAATGCCCCTTTTCCAGACACCCTCAGGGCACAATCTCCCACCAAAACTCTAGACCACAAAACCCCCCATTATTCTTACGTTATTTTGCTACATACCATCTCTATGTGCTGTAAATGTTCATTGTTAACTATCCTGTACCCACCAATGTAAAAGAAGTATTTGTTTCTTCATTTTACTTCTGGTCCACTCTCAAGACATTCCGGGCTTTGCTTTCTCTTGCCTCCCAATGCGCTTTACGTACCCCCTTTACGCCTCCTCCTTTGTACCGTACAAAGTAAGGTGCAAATCTGTCATTCTCGGGAGCATTTTCTCAGTCGGTTGAGATTTTGCTTCCTGGTAATTGTCGTTAGTTTGCCTCAACTAAACTAAAAAAAAAAAATTTTTTTTTACAGGTTTGGACGTTTCTTAGGTGGACGTAACATTTTGGGATCTCAGAGCTGGTCTCCCGGCCACTGAGAATTCTAGGTCCTGGTGTCTCAGCGCGTTAGGTGAAGGGCGGAGGCGCAGCTTCTGCCTTTCCGGGACCCAGGACCTGTGAAAGTACCCCACTTCGGACTGCCAGTTGAGAAGTTCAGGCTTGCGGGATATCGACCTTTCCGCCGAGGAAGCGGGAGGCCCGGGTGTGTGGGTCACAAGCTCGTGGAGGCAGGGCCCGGACAGCTGTGTCCTCGGACCAAAGAAGGCAAGAGGCGGCCAGACCCACCCTGGGGCGGGGAGCCCGGAAACAGCTTCGCGTCAGTGCCCACGCCCCGCCCCCCTTCCACTTCCCCGTCGACCCCTCTTCCTTCTTTACTCGCTCTTTTTCCTCTCCTCTCCCCTCCCCGCGACTCCCCTCGGTTCTCCTCTCCACACCCGCACCCCTCCCCTCCTTCTCTGTCCCACCTCTTTACCCCTCTTTTCTTTCTTTCCAGTTCCCCTTATCCTCCCCCTTCCCCCCGCAGCCCCCTACCCTCTCCTTCCTTTCCCTCCCTCCTGCCCTCATTCTTCGTTCTCCCCTCGACTCCACCTTCCCTCCCCACCCCTCTGCTCCCTCTGCCCTCCTCCAGCCCGTTACCCAGAGTTAGCGTTCTCCCTCCCCTCCTCCCCTCCTGCTCCTTCCTCTTCTCCTTTCCCACCTCCCCTCCCGGCCCTCCCCCCCTTGCCCAGGGGCAGGCCTTTTGATCTTTTCCTGGAAACTGCCCCTAATGTGGCAAAGGGCTGTGGTCCCCAAACAGAGGAAAAGAGAGCTGGGAAAGATAGAAACGAAGAAACCTAAAGACACTGGGGAGGCCAAGAGGAAGAAGCAAACCTTGCAGAGACATTTACAGATACTGAAAGAACAAGAAACAGACATCTCTGGTCCTTCTCTTACCAAAAACACATTCTGCCCCATCTCAAAAAAATAGTAATAATAATTTTTTTAAAATGGCACCTACCACCAGCTACAAATGCCAAACACCTGGGAGTCCCCTTGACTTGTCTCTCAAATCCACACCCCAGTCCAACAGCAATCCTCTTTGATTCGCTTCATCCTCTGGCCTTTACCCTAGTTCTATCTCCATCATCTCTAGCCTGAACCTTTGCCCTCAGTCTCTCTCCACCGCCCCACTAGACAACCAAAGGGAACCTGTCATGACACCTGAGTCAGATCACACAAAAGCCAAAGTCCTAAATTCTTACCAGTTTACATGGACTGACTTTCTCTTTGGTCAGTCTTGCTGTAGCCACACTGTCTTCCTAGCTGCTCCACCAGTAAGTGTATCTGACATGCTTCAGCTGCAGGGCCTTTGTGCTGGCTGTGGCACTCTGTCTGGAATAGCGCCCCCACCAGGTGCCCCAGTCACTCTCTCCCCCTCTAACAGTTCTCTGTTCAAATGTCTCCTCAGTGAGAGCTCCCTGACCCACACCCCACCTCCCATTCCACCATCCTCCTTACCTTCCTGTACTTTTTCCATGACGTTTATCGCCACCTAACGTATGAAATATACTTGGTTCCTATGTGTATAGAAACCTGCCTCCCCCACTAGAATGTCAAGTCCTTAGGGACAGAGACTTTGTCTTGTGCGCTGCAATAGTATCACTAAACCCTAAATAGCAGTTGGTCATAGAGTGGATATTCAGTATTTGTTGAAAAACACAAATTGATTCGGAAATGGGGAGGGAAAGAGTTAAAATTCCAAAACACACAAGAAAAGAAATTAGCAACTACTTAAGGTGACGGGTGTTAACTAAACTTATTGTGATAATCATTTCACATTTTATACATAAATCATGTTGTACACCTTGGACCAATACCGTACAGCATTATATGGCAATTATACCTCAGTGAAACTGGAAAAAGAATTCAAGACAGAGAAGGAAGCAATGCCATAAACACTGTTTGCAGAGGACCCACAGACACATCTGCACAAGCCCTTTTTTAAAAAGTATAATCTTTATTATATTTTTTCCATTACCATTTAGTAATGGAAAAGTAACCCCTTATACACCCCATCCCAGCAATCACCACGCTGTTGTCCACATCCATGAGTCCTTACTGTTTTGCTCAATCTCTCCACCCCCCCAACACCCCCCACTAGCTGTCATCTGTTCTCCATCTCTGAGTCTGTCTCTGTTTTTCTTGTTAGCTGAGTTTGTTTGTTAGATTCCACATATGAGTGAAATCATATGGTAGAAAGACAAATACGTCTTTCTCTGCACAAGTCTTAAACTGAGATTTGCAAG